>NC_069503.1:430243467-430375967 GCF_027579735.1 Bombina bombina
TTGCATGATAATAGAATGGGTACAGCACAACTGTAAGGGGGTGCACTGGCAGACAGGAGACACTGCTGAATCTCCAAGTAATCAATTAATCCAAAGAATGTCCACAGCACTCCAAAATCACGTATAGCATTTTATTTTGATGAATAAAAAAGTGACGTCCCTTAAGCATGATTAAGGGGCTGTGACCCTATAATGTCGCTTTTTTATTCATCAAAATAAATTGCTAAAAGTGATTTTGGAGTGCTGTGGACATTCTTTGGATTAATCATTTATTTGCAGATTTTGCTAATTGACCCCCCACCACCACCACCACCCATAGTAAAGTCCAAATTAAACTTTCATGATTCAGATAGGGCATGTCATTTTAAACAACTTTCTAATTTACTTTTATCATCAGATTTGCTTTGTTCTCTTGTTATTCCTGGTTGAAAGCTAAACCTAGGTAAACTCATAAGCTAATTTCTAAGCCCTTGAAGGCTGCCTCTGCATTTGACAGTTTTTCACAACTAGAGGGTGTTAGTTCATGTGTTTCAAATAGAGAACACTAAGCTCATCCATGTGAAGTTATTTAAGAGTCTGCACTAATTGCCTAAAATGCAAGTCTGTAAAAAGATCTGAGATAAGGAGGAAGTCTGCAAAAGCTTAGATACAAGGTAATCACAGAGGTAAAAAGTATATTTCTATAACAGTGTTGGCTATGCAAAACTGGGGTATGGTAAATAAAGTAATTATCTTTTTAAACAATATTTTTGGTGTTTATTATCCCTTTAACAAATCAATGCCAACTATTGGCCATGTAAACTGAGAAATAACATGAGCAGGTCTCGTCTTCCTGCAAGCTTAACACATTTAAATAGGCATGCTCTTCAGAACAAAGAATGATGGTTTCAATATGCAAACACAATCTGCTGTTGGTACAACAAAGTAACACACTAAAAGGTAACAAATGTTACTGTACGCTGTCCCTTTAAACCTTTTAGCACTTTTAAAGATTTAACTCAACATGTTGTAGGTTTAACTAAAATGTTTGGTGTCATGTGAGTGTGAAACTGCTCATGAACAGGATTTAGCATCTTTTGCACACCCATTTACATGACACTTGGGGACATGGTATGGACGTGTTTTATATGACACGAACTGCAGGCACAATAGAGGGGTGGGACAGGAGTAACCTGATTTTTGCTGCAGTTTGATTCATATAAAAAAAAAGCTCTTATTGGACTGTATAATTTGATAAAGGAATATACATTTCTGTATTTAAAGGGACATAAAACCCACATTTTTTCTTTTATGATTTAGAAAGAGCGTGCAATTTTAAACACCTTTCTAATTTAGTTCTATGATCTAATTTGCTTCATTTTCTTGATATTATTTGCTGAAAAGCATATCTAGATAGGCTCAGTAGCTGCTGATTGGTGGCTGCACATAGATTCTTCATGTGATTGGCTCACCCATGTGCATTGCTATTTCTTTAACAAATTATATCTAAAATATGAAGCAAATTAGATAATAGAAGTAAATTGAAATGTTGTTTAAAATGGTATTCTCTACCTGAATCATGAAAGAAAACATTTGGGTTTAGTGTCCCTTTAATACAGCCACAAAACATATGGAGCATGCACATGAATTAGCGGCCTGGTAGCAAACACTGAGTTTATAACAATGAAGGAGGGACTTGCTGCTATATATATATATATATATATATATATATATATATATATAGGTGTATATAGTTGTATACACAATAGCACTCCTCACCATATCATCCACTTTTATATATTAAAGGGACATTAAACCCCAAAAATTTCTTTCATGATTCAGATAGAGGATACAATTTTTAAAAAGTTTTCAATTTACTTCTATTATCATTTTTTTTTCATTCTCATGTTATTCTTTGTTGAAGAGATACCTAGGTAGGTAGCGTGAACATGCCGCCTGAAGCACTACACAACAGGAAATAGTGCTGCCATCTAGTGCCACTGCTAATGTATAACATTGTTGCTAAACTGCTGCTATAGAGTGGGTGCACACTCTTGAGTTACATTTCAGCTTTTCCACAAAGGATAACAAGAAAACTAAGATAATTTGATAATAGAAGTAAATTAGAAAGTTTTTTAAAATGTTATGTTCTATCTAAATCATGAAAGAAAAAAAATTGGGTTTTATGTCCCTTTAAGTTTCTTATTAGAAGACACAGCAAGTGTGATGACCCTAATTAGTGTACACACATTGGTAATGTGGTAAGACCCTTTCAGGTAATACCCTATCAGGTAGGAACACAAAGCTGATACAAACAAAGTTTATTAATTCAGATTAAAATTGGAAAAATGTAAAAACAAACAGTGGTCGCAAACAAGATAAATGGCACCCAATAGGTACAGTATTGGGGGGTAGTCAGTAACAGGGTAGAAGTATATGGGGTAATCTACCTCAGTCTTAGTAGGAGAACCAGATAATATCTGGCATATGATTGTATATCAGTGAATAGATGATATTACAATTGTAAATATCAACTGTGTACCATTTAACCAGATATAACTGATAATAGGCTGCAGAAACGTATAATGTATAAGTAACTATAATAGCCAGTGCTTTATGGAAAATAGTAGTGCTGAACGGATGTTAATTCAGTATTAAATGAAAATTATAGTCAGCACAAATTCAGGTTAGTTGGCTGGTATTATTGTTAGTATACATTTGGAGAGTAGTATTAAGACCAGCCATATGGGCTTTAACCCCTTAATGACCACAGCACTTTTCCATTTTCTGTCCGTTTGGGACCAAGGCTATTTTTACATTTTTGCAGTGTTTGTGTTTAGCTGTAATTTTCTTCTTACTCAATTACTGTAGCCACACATATTATATACCGTTTTTCTCGCCATTAAATGGACTTTCTAAAGATACCATTATTTTCATCATATCTTATAATTTACTATAAAAAAATGATAAAATATAAGGAAAAATTGAAAAAAACACACTTTTTCTAACTTTGACCCCCAAAATCTGTTACATATCTAAAACCACCAAAAAACACCCATGCTAAATAGTTTCTAAATTTTGTCCTAAGTTTAGAAATACCCAATGTTTACATGTTCTTTGCTTTTTTTGCAAGTTATAGGGCCATAAATACAAGTAGCACTTTGCTATTTCCAAACCATTTTTTTCCAAAATTAGCGCTAGTTACATTAGAACACTAATATCTTTCAGGAATCCCTGAATATCCCTTGACATGTATATATTTTTTTTTAGTAGACATCCCAAAGTATTGATCTAGGCCAATTTTGGTATATTTCATACCACCATTTCACCGCCAAATGCGATCAAATCCAAAAAATCGTTCACTTTTTCACAATTTTTTTCACAAACTTTCGGTTTCTCACTGAAATTATTTACAAACAACTTGTGCAATTATGGCATAAATGGTTGTAAATTCTTCTCTGGGATCCCCTTTGTTCAGAAATAGCAGACATATATGGCTTTGGCGTTGCTTTTTGGTAATTAGAAGGCCGCTAAATGCCACTGCGCACCACAAGTGTATTATGCCCAGCAGTTAAGGGGTTAATTAGGGAGCTTTTAGGGAGCTTGTAGGGTTAATTTTAGCTTTAGTGTAGTGTAGTAGACAACCCCAAGTATTGATCTAGGCACATTTTGGTATATTTCATGCCACCATTTCACCGCCAAATGCGATCAAATTAAAAAAAAACTTAAAATTTTTCACAATTTTAGGTTTCTCACTGAAATCATTTACAAACAGCTTGTGCAATTATGGCACAAATGGTTGTAAATGCTTGTCTGGGATCCCCTTTGTTCAGAAATAGCAGACATATATGACTTTGGCGTTGCTTTCTGGTAATTAGAAGGCCGCTAAATCCTGCTGCGCCTCACATGTGTATTATGGCTAGCAGTGAAGGGGTTAATTAGGGAGTTTGTAGGGAGCTTGCAGGGTTAATTTTAGCTTTAGTGTAGAGATCAGCCTCCCACCTGACACATCCCACCCCCTGATCCCTCCCAAACAGCTCCCTTCCCTCCCCCACAATTGTCCCCGCCATCTTAAGTACTGGCAGAAAGTCTGCCAGTACTAAAATAAAAGGGTTTTTAAAAAAAAAAAAAATTTTTTTTAGCATATGTACATATGCTACTGTGTAGGATCCCCCCCTTAGCCCCCAACCTCCCTGATCCCCCCCCCAAACCTCTCTCTAACCCTCCCCTCTGCCTTATTGGGGGCCATCTTGGGTACTGGCAGCTGTCTGCCAGTACCCAGTTTGCAATAAAAAGTGCAATAAAAAGTGCTTTTTTTGTTTTGTTTTTCTTTTCTGTAGTGTAGCTTCCCCCACCCCCACACAGACAAACCCCCACCACCTTGCTGATCGTTTTTTTTTTTTTAATTTTGGACTTTCAACATTTGTAATTTTCAACATTTTCTGTAGTGTAGCGGTTCCCACCCGCTCCCTCCCCGTGCACGCGCCCGCCCCCACCCTCCCGTGCGCCCGTGCGCGACCCCAGCCACCCCCGCCCACGATCCCGCCCCCCTTCACATAACCAGGGCCATCGATGGCGCCACCCGCCTCCCGGTCCGGCTCCCACCCACCAACGCAGTAAGCCACCGATCTCCGGTGCAGAGAGGGCCACAGAGTGGCTCTCTCTGCACCGGATGGCTTACAAAGGTTATTGCAGGATGCCTCCATATCGAGGCATCACTGCAATAACCGGAAAGCAGCTCGAAGCGAGCAGGATCGCTTCCAGCTGCTTTCCACACTGAGGACGTGCAGGGTACGTTCTCAGGCGTTAACTGCCTTTTTTCTGAGGACGTACCCTGCACGTCCTCAGTCGTTAAGGGGTTAAAGGGATATTAAACCCAAATTTTTTCTTTCGTGATTCAGATAGAGAATACCATTTTAAACAACTTTTTAATTTACTTCTATTATCTAATTTGCTTAATTCTCTTGATATTCATTCCTGAAAAGCATATCTAGATAGGCTCAGTATCTTCTGATTGGTGGCTGCACATATTTGCCTCATGTGATTGGCTCACCCATGTGCATTGATATTTCTTTAACAAAGGATATCTAAAGACTGAAGCAAATTAGATAATAGAAGTTAATTTATATGTTGTTTAAACTTGTATTCTCTATCTGAATCATGAAAGAAAACATTTGGGTTTAATTTCTCTTTAAGCCCAAATCCATCTTCTATCCTACTAGACTTCATCGTCGAATAGAAGAGGATCTGATCAAACTCTCAGAACAACCTAATAAAACACAAAATTTTAGCCCAGATCATAAAATGGCATTATATCAGCGGGGCAAAAGGAAAGATATTGTAATAAAACAGGCAGATAAGAGGGGCTGTATAGTTGTGATGGGAAGGAATGAATATGTAAGAGATGCCTTACGACAGTTAACTGACACACAGGTTTACAGTGAAATGAGCTATAACCCTACAGAGAGATTTGAGATTGAGTTACGACATCTATTAGATGATGGTACATAAAACCTTGGAGGAGGTTATAAGGGTAGACCAATAGTTTCGGGAATAGGGTCTCTTTATGAAAAATTATCAGGTTGGATCAAGTCCCTTCTGCAACCTATCATCCATTTTTTGCCATCTTATCTTAAGGATACCACCCACCTTATAAAAATCATAGAGGGTGTGGAGTGGGGGAATGATTATATGTGGTTGATGGTAGACGTAGTGGGCCTCTACTCAGCTATCCCACATATACATGGCATCAAAGCCGTGAAACATATGTTACAACATTTTAGCAATTATCATGTGGATTTAATAGAATTTATAGTCAAAGCCCTCTCATTCCTCCTGACCCACAACTATTTTAAATTTGAACAAACTTTTTATCTCCAGAGACGTGGGACAGCGATGGGGGCAAAATTTGTCCCATCATACGCCAACCTATTCATGGGTTGATGGGAACTGTCACACGTCTTTGGAGATAAGAACCTATTCAGAGATAAGATTAAATCTTACAAAATATTCATCGACAATCTCCTATTCGTCTGGGTAGAAGAAGCTGAAGAAATACATGACTTTTTGGCCTAGCTCAATTCTAATGAGGTGGGCCTGGGTTCACCTCACAGGTTTAAGTTGATACCATACCATATTTGGAAGTTAAGCTTAAGGGGGACGTATTGAGTGGAAGGATTCTTACCACTCTATATCAAAAACCCATTTCATCCAACTCCTTGCTTCATGCAAGGAGTAATCATCCTCGTCACACAGGATTTGGGGTGGATAAGGGGCAGTTTATGAGGACATGAGGATTAAACGTAACTGCTCCTTGGAAGAGGCCTTAAAAAAAGAGATTGAAATATTAAAACAGCTCCTAACAGAGAAGTTACTCACAAAAAGTAATAAACAGAGCACACCTGGAGGTCAGCAGATTGGACCGGAATAACGTACTGAGGGGGACCAATAAGATGCTAGAAAATGAAAGAAGAGGTTATGATGTACATAGACCAACATTGGTCACCACTTACAGCTTGCAATTTAATTACATCTGCAATATAGTTAACACCTTCCTACATTAACAGCAGAAGACATCCTAAAAGGACTATGTATCAAAAGGATGCAATTTTGTATTGAGGCGTGCATGCACCATAGGTAATTTGGTAGATCCAAGTGCGTTAAGGAACAAAGCTAAGACCAGCAGCAACTGGCTAAATGTCAAAGGACATTTTAAATGCCATTACTCTAAGTGCATAGCATGCCAACATTGCAGAGTTGCCTCAAATTTTCAATCTAAGACAACCAACAGGGTCTTTGACCATGCCAATTGCACCAATTGTAGTACCACCTTTGTGGTTTATTTGGTGGAGTGCTCATTATGTAATAGGCAGTACATTGGGTGCAAGACCAGGGAAGTATGCTCCAGAATAAGGGAGAACTTGAATGACATCTCCCACGATAATCAATGCTCTGGACTTTCACAGCATTTTAGATCTGTACATGGAGGTGATGTGACATCACTGTCATGGCAAGTGAACGAGTGTGTCCGGAACCACCCAAGAGGTGAAGTGCTCTGGATTTTCAAATTGAAAACCAGGAGGCCCCAGGGTTTCAATATAGAGGGGGATGTCATCAACTTCTGGAAGAGACACTAATTGCACTGTAAACTGTAGGACAACATTTCAGCACGCAAAGGAGTGCCATTGGCCAAAGGGTTGATTGTAGATATAAGTGGGCGGCATTCAAAGCAGTGCGCATATTACCCATTGTATATATGTTAATGATCAATACACTTAATGTAGTGAGTTATTTAACCTCTAATGTCTCCCTAAGATAAGATTATAAGTAAAATATAAAATATTATTCCACTCACTTTATATAGATGAGGGCCAAGTATTAGTATAGGGAACTTACAGTATTCTGAGGATTTTCCAGATTGACATAACAACATAATTACCAATGTGTTTACACTATTTAAGGTCATCACATTTGACTGTTTTCCAATAAGAAACTTAACATATACAAGTGGATTCTATGGTGAGGAGTGCTATTGTGTATACACCTTTATAGTTGGTGTTTCCACTATCTGTTCCATATTGTCTTTAAGTATACAGCACCCAATCCCTACTCACAACTTAAACATATTGTGTTTACATTATATTGGGTCACCATTTTCGTAGGGCTATACTCTTTCCCCTTTTTCTACACCCTTCCCTTGTCTCCATAAAATACTTCCTGCTTAAAGTTATTTTATTGGTTTACAGCGTTTGCCGCACTGAGTGCCTCAGGCCGCCCAAAGCAGAACGCTATTATTTCAATGAGGTGACATTTACACCTCTTAGCCAATAGCTGTGTGGACCAGCTGGCATTATGCCGGATAGCTTGCAGACAAATAAATGAACTTTCAGCATGAAGTATTTTATACTTCATGACTGAAAGTCCCCTTTATTTGTTGCACTGGTAGGATTTACCAACATTTAAATAGATATGTATCCAACAAGAATTTATTTTACACATGAGAAAATGGCTGGAAGTATATAAAAGGTCTGCACATTGCCTTTTAATTTTTGCTCATTAACTTGTCCCATAAATAAAAAATAAATAAATGTGACTGTCAGTGCAACTGCAAATTAAGAGCAAATGGCAGTTCAAGGTTAACTAAAATACAGTTCTCAGAAACCACAAGATAAAAGGCTGTAAATCCTGGCTTCCTGGCCAGCTAGTCTAAACCTCTCATGACAACAGCACTCGTTGTCTCTCTCTCTCTCTGCAACTAAAAAAAAACAATATTGCTCTTATTGTAGTAAATATCAATAATTGGTTTATTAGCAACTTTTCTAAACAAACTGATATATTTTTGCTATTTACAGATGGTCTAACGGGGGAGTGGACATGGACCAATGAGTCTAGCTAGATCTGTAGTATGGACAGCATAGATGTCATTATGTTGACTGAGGAGATGTCTTAAGTAACTAAGTAACATGTCTGCCAAGAAACCAACCAGGAGGAAGGAGGAACAGTGCATTCCAGGACTGTCTCACTATTGACCAAAAACCTGGAGATGCTCTTATTCTGAGATGTCGAATGGGGAGAATTAGACAATAACAAGTATAACAAACAAAAACTAAATATTACCATGAAGTGCGCTATAGATTACAAAATTCACATCCAGAGCTTAAAATGTCCCAATCCATGGAAATTTCTTTATTTCTTTACAATTTGTAAATTATTTACAGATTTGTAAATCAGCCATAAATCACCTCAGTTTTTATGTATGAATTTTTGAGAGAGAGGAAAAGGTTGAATACAGTTCAGAAATAGAAGACATATATGGCTTTGGCATTGCTTTTTGGTAATTAGAAGGCATCTAAACGCCGCTGCAAACCACACTTGTATCATGCCCAGCAGTGAGGGTGTTAATTAGGTAGCTTGTAGGGTTCATTTTAGCTTTACTGTAGAGATCAGCCTCCACCCCCTGATCCCTCCCTGACCCCTCTTAAACAACTCTCTTCCATCCCCCACCCCACAATTGTCACCCCCATCTTAAGTACTGGCAGAAAGTCTGCCAGTACTAAATTAAAAGGCTTTTTTTCTCTCTTTTTTTTTAATCATATTTATTTATATTTTCTGCAGTGTAGGATTCCCCCTTACCCCTCAACCTCCCTGATCCCCCCAAACAGCTCTCTAACCCTCCCTCCCCTAACTAGATCCACCATCTTAGGTATCTGGCAGCTGTCTGCCAGTACCCAGTTAGCTGACCCCACCTCATTTACCCCCCTCCCCATCACAGATCGCTTTCCCACCCTCTAATCCCACCTTCCCTAATGATTCCCCCTCTCCCTTCTTCCCGTTCCCTGTCGCTGTGATTTTTTTTTCCAATTACGTAAATGTCCGCCCCCTTCAGTGATGGGCCACCCACCAACGATCAGCACCCTCTCTGCATCGGTAACTCTGCCCGTCTATTTCTGCACTGCCCCACTCGTGGGGCGTGCAGAAATAGCGTGATCTTGCTAGTTTTAGCGAGATTGGGGCAGAAAGAGGCCCAGGACTGGAGCGTCGTACATGGTACGGTGCTGTTCGTTAAAGGTACATGAAACCCAAATTTGTTCTTTCATTTAGAAAGAGCATACTATTTTAAACAGCTTTCTGAAATTCTTCTATTATCTACTTTGTATATATCTCTTGATATCCTTTGCTGAAAAGCATATCTAGATAGGTTTAGTAGCTGCTGATTGGTGGCTACAGATAGATGCCTAGTGTGATTGGCTCACCCATGTGCATTGCTATTTCTTCAACAAAAGGATATCTAAATAATGAAACAAATTAGGTAATAGAGAATACAATTTTATTTGGGAATATTTGGGTTTAATGTCCCTTTAAGCTTGTATTACAATAAATAATGTAATTTACAATATTCATGTTTATAAAATAAAGTTAACAGTTTATAATAAAAAAACATCCTCTCATATGCAACCACAAGGCCAAATACCCTCCCCCTTATACAGGTTATGTTTTTTTAGTCCATCATTAGCAGGTTGTACAGAAGTTTTTACAGTTGTAATAACATTTAAAAAATTTAGATACGTAATTAAAACTGATAGTTTGCATCATTAGCAGCAAATGCTAAGTATTTCAGAAATGGCAACGTGTCTGAGATCAAGAGTATAAAATGTCTTTCTTTGGTCAAGATGTACTCTTGGAGGTACCTGGAGTGTTGGTTAGGGCTAAAAAGTGGCTTGCCCTTTCATTATTTTTGCCCTGATATAGCCAATGTAAACAAATCAGATTCTAATGCTCTGCCTGGGTGGTAGACTCACTAGTACTGACTCACTAGTATGAAGGTAGGGAGATCCTTACAAAATTACAGGTTAGTAATATTTGAGGACTGGAGTTAAAGGGACATAAAACCCATTTTTTCTTATTTCATGATTCAGAGAGAACATACAATTTTAAACTGTCAAATTTACTCCTATTTTCAAATTTGATTCATTCTCATACCCTTGGTTAAAGGAGCAGCAATGCACTACAACCTAATAATATTTACATGTTGCAGCTGGTGTACTTGGGACAAATAATGTTGTCTGTGTGGTACTTGCTATAATAAGGAGTCTAGAAATTGCAGCTACAGTTCCCACTTGCACTACACTTAAAGTGACAGTAAACCTTAAAAAAAAAAAAAAAACTATACAAACATATAGTAAACTGATTTTTCATAATTGAATGTTATAATTTTTCTTTAGTTTTAATGTCAAAAAATCAAAATATATAATTCCTTATTTTGCACTCCCTCCGTTTACCTCATTATGCAAAGCCATTCACGGATGGCTCTACATATAGCCCTTGAGAGTGCGCATCGCCATATTCAATCCCATGATTCATTCTGTTAGAAAGGATTTCAGTAGGAGTAGTATTTTTCTGTGTCTCTATAGCGGTCACATTATCTTTACTCTTGGTGCGCGAGTGAGTGTTTTGCCCTGCAGCATTAGGAAGTTCATGCGTGTTACTGTAGTGACACTACTGTGCATGCGAACGGGATTGCACATTGCCCTATTGAATATTCATTACGCTAATTAGAATAAAAGTTACGATTGGTCGATTGCTTAGACCCATTTCAGTTGCTTGCTCACGGGGCTGTAGGCTATTGCTAGACAGAAGCATGAAGCGGCTGCTTCAAAATCGAAAAAAACAGAATTTATGCTTACCTGATAAATTACTTTCTCCAACGGTGTGTCCGGTCCACGGCGTCATCCTTACTTGTGGGATATTCTCTTCCCCAACAGGAAATGGCAAAGAGTCCCAGCAAAGCTGGTCACATGATCCCTCCTAGGCTCCGCCCACCCCAGTCATTCGACCGACGGACAGGAGGAAATATATATAGGAGAAACCTGGTGACTGTAGTTAGAGAAAACAGAATTTATGTTTACCTGATAAATTACTTTCTCCAACGGTGTGTCCGGTCCACGGCGTCATCCTTACTTGTGGGATATTCTCTTCCCCAACAGGAAATGGCAAAGAGCCCAGCAAAGCTGGTCACATGATCCCTCCTAGGCTCCGCCTACCCCAGTCATTCGACCGACGTTAAGGAGGAATATTTGCATAGGAGAAACCATATGATACCGTGGTGACTGTAGTTAAAGAAAATAAAATATCAGACCTGATTAAAAAACCAGGGCGGGCCGTGGACCGGACACACCGTTGGAGAAAGTAATTTATCAGGTAAACATAAATTCTGTTTTCTCCAACATAGGTGTGTCCGGTCCACGGCGTCATCCTTACTTGTGGGAACCAATACCAAAGCTATAGGACACGGATGAAGGGAGGGAGCAAATCAGGTCACCTAAATGGAAGGCACCACGGCTTGCAAAACCTTTCTCCCAAAAATAGCCTCAGAAGAAGCAAAAGTATCAAACTTGTAAAATTTGGTAAAAGTGTGCAGTGAAGACCAAGTCGCTGCCCTACATATCTGATCAACAGAAGCCTCGTTCTTGAAGGCCCATGTGGAAGCCACAGCCTTAGTGGAATGAGCTGTGATTCTTTCAGGAGGCTGCCGTCCGGCAGTCTCGTAAGCCAATCTGATGATGCTTTTAATCCAAAAAGAGAGAGAGGTAGAAGTTGCTTTTTGACCTCTCCTTTTACCAGAATAAACAACAAACAAGGAAGATGTTTGTCTAAAATCCTTTGTAGCATCTAAATAGAATTTTAGAGCGCGAACAACATCCAAATTGTGCAACAAACGTTCCTTCTTCGAAACTGGTTTCGGACACAAAGAAGGCACGACTATCTCCTGGTTAATGTTTTTGTTAGAAACAACTTTTGGAAGAAAACCAGGTTTAGTACGTAAAACCACCTTATCTGCATGGAACACCAGATAAGGAGGAGAACACTGCAGAGCAGATAATCCTGAAACTCTTCTAGCAGAAGAAATTGCAACCAAAAACAAAACTTTCCAAGATAATAACTTAATATCAACGGAATGTAAGGGTTCAAACGGAACCCCCTGAAGAACTGAAAGAACTAAGTTGAGACTCCAAAGAGGAGTCAAAGGTTTGTAAACAGGCTTGATTCTAACCAGAGCCTGAACAAAGGCTTGAACATCTGGCACAGCTGCCAGCTTTTTGTGAAGTAACACAGACAAGGCAGAAATCTGTCCCTTCAAGGAACTTGCAGATAATCCTTTCTCCAATCCTTCTTGAAGAAAGGATAGAATCTTAGGAATTTTTACCTTGTCCCAAGGGAATCCTTTAGATTCACACCAACAGATATATTTTTTCCATATTTTGTGGTAAATTTTTCTAGTTACAGGCTTTCTGGCCTGAACAAGAGTATCAATAACAGAATCTGAGAACCCTCGTTTTGATAAGATCAAGCGTTCAATCTCCAAGCAGTCAGTTGGAGTGAGACCAGATTCGGATGTTCGAACGGACCTTGAACAAGAAGGTCTCGTCTCAAAGGTAGCTTCCATGGTGGAGCCGATGACATATTCACCAGATCTGCATACCAAGTCCTGCGTGGCCACGCAGGAGCTATCAAGATCACCGATGCCCTCTCCTGATTGATCCTGGCTACCAGCCTGGGGATGAGAGGAAACGGCGGGAATACATAAGCTAGTTTGAAGGTCCAAGGTGCTACTAGTGCATCTACTAGAGTCGCCTTGGGATCCCTGGATCTGGACCCGTAGCAAGGAACCTTGAAGTTCTGCCGAGAGGCCATCAGATCCATGTCTGGAATGCCCCACAGTTGAGTAATTTGGGCAAAGATTTCCGGATGGAGTTCCCACTCCCCCGGATGTAATGTCTGACGACTCAGAAAATCCGCTTCCCAATTTTCCACTCCTGGGATGTGGATTGCAGACAGGTGGCAGGAGTGAGTCTCCGCCCATTGAATGATTTTGGTCACTTCTTCCATCGCCAGGGAACTCCTTGTTCCCCCCTGATGGTTGATGTACGCAACAGTCGTCATGTTGTCTGATTGAAACCGTATGAACTTGGCCTTTGCTAGCTGAGGCCAAGCCTTGAGAGCATTGAATATCGCTCTCAGTTCCAGAATATTTATCGGTAGAAGAGATTCTTCCCGAGACCAAAGACCCTGAGCTTTCAGGGATCCCCAGACCGCGCCCCAGCCCATCAGACTGGCGTCGGTCGTGACAATGACCCACTCTGGTCTGCGGAAGGTCATCCCTTGTGACAGGTTGTCCAGGGACAGCCACCAATGGAGTGAGTCTCTGGTCCTCTGATTTACTTGTATCTTCGGAGACAAGTCTGTATAGTCCCCATTCCACTGACTGAGCATGCACAGTTGTAATGGTCTTAGATGAATGCGCGCAAAAGGAACTATGTCCATTGCCGCTACCATCAAACCTATTACTTCCATGCACTGCGCTATGGAAGGAAGAGGAACGGAATGAAGTGTTTGACAAGAGTTTAGAAGTTTTGTTTTTCTGACCTCTGTCAGAAAAATCCTCATTTCTAAGGAGTCTATTATTGTTCCCAAGAAGGGAACCCTTGTCGACGGAGATAGAGAACTCTTTTCCACGTTCACTTTCCATCCGTGAGATCTGAGAAAGGCCAGGACTATGTCCGTGTGAGCCTTTGCTTGAGGAAGGGACGACGTTTGAATCAGAATGTCGTCCAAGTAAGGTACTACTGCAATGCCCCTTGGTCTTAGCACCGCTAGAAGGGACCCTAGTACCTTTGTGAAAATCCTTGGAGCAGTGGCTAATCCGAAAGGAAGCGCCACGAACTGGTAATGCTTGTCCAGGAATGCGAACCTTAGGAACCGATGATGTTCCTTGTGGATAGGAATATGTAGATACGCATCCTTTAAATCCACCGTGGTCATGAATTGACCTTCCTGGATGGAAGGAAGAATTGTTCGAATGGTTTCCATTTTGAACGATGGAACCTTGAGAAACTTGTTTAAGATCTTGAGATCTAAGATTGGTCTGAACGTTCCCTCTTTTTTGGGAACTATGAACAGATTGGAGTAGAACCCCATCCCTTGTTCTCCTAATGGAACAGGATGAATCACTCCCATTTTCAACAGGTCTTCTACACAATGTAAGAATGCCTGTCTCTTTATGTGGTCTGAAGACAATTGAGACCTGTGGAACCTCCCCCTTGGGGGAAGCCCCTTGAATTCCAGAAGATAACCTTGGGAGACTATTTCTAGTGCCCAAGGATCCAGAACATCTCTTGCCCAAGCCTGAGCGAAGAGAGAGAGTCTGCCCCCCACCAGATCCGGTCCCGGATCGGGGGCCAACATTTCATGCTGTCTTGGTAGCAGTGGCAGGTTTCTTGGCCTGCTTTCCCTTGTTCCAGCCTTGCATTGGTCTCCAGGCTGGCTTGGCTTGAGAAGTATTACCCTCTTGCTTAGAGGACGTAGGACTTGGGGCTGGTCCGTTTCTACGAAAGGGACGAAAATTAGGTTTATTTTTGGCCTTGAAAGACCTATCCTGAGGAAGGGCGTGGCCCTTACCCCCAGTGATATCAGAGATAATCTCTTTCAAGTCAGGGCCAAACAGCGTTTTCCCCTTGAAAGGAATGTTAAGGAGTTTGTTCTTGGAAGACGCATCCGCTGACCAAGATTTCAACCAAAGCGCTCTACGCGCCACAATAGCAAACCCAGAATTCTTCGCCGCTAACCTAGCCAATTGCAAAGTGGCGTCTAGGGTGAAAGAATTAGCCAATTTGAGAGCACGGATTCTGTCCATAATCTCCTCATAAGGAGGAGAATCACTATCGATCGCCTTTACTAGCTCATCGAACCAGAAACACGCGGCTGTAGTGACAGGGACAATGCATGAAATTGGTTGTAGAAGGTAACCTTGCTGAACAAACATCTTTTTAAGCAAACCTTCTAATTTTTTATCCATAGGATCTTTGAAAGCACAACTATCTTCTATGGGTATAGTGGTGCGTTTGTTTAAAGTAGAAACCGCTCCCTCGACCTTGGGGACAGTCTGCCATAAGTCCTTTCTAGGGTCGACCATAGGAAACAATTTTTTAAATATGGGGGGAGGGACGAAAGGAATACCGGGCCTTTCCCATTCTTTATTTACAATGTCCGCCACCCGCTTGGGTATAGGAAAAGCTTCTGGGAGCCCCGGGACCTCTAGGAACTTGTCCATTTTACATAGTTTCTCTGGGATGATCAAATTCTCACAATCATCCAGAGTGGATAATACCTCCTTAAGCAGAGCGCGGAGATGTTCCAACTTAAAGTTAAATGTAATCACATCGGGTTCAGCTTGTTGAGAAATTTTCCCTGAATCTGAAATTTCTCCCTCAGACAAAACCTCCCTGGCCCCCTCAGACTGGTGTAGGGGCATTTCAGAACCATTATCATCAGCGTCCTCATGCTCTTCAGTATCTAAAACAGAGCAGTCGCGCTTACGCTGATAAGTGGGCATTTTGGCTAAAATGTTTTTGATAGAATTATCCATTACAGCCGTTAATTGTTGCATAGTAAGGAGTATTGGCGCGCTAGATGTACTAGGGGCCTCCTGAGTGGGCAAGACTCGTGTAGACGAAGGAGGGAATGATGCAGTACCATGCTTACTCCCCTCACTTGAGGAATCATCTTGGGCATCATTTTCAGTGTCACATAAATCACATTTATTTAAATGAGAAGGAACCTTGGCTTCCCCACATTCAGAACACAGTCTATCTGGTAGTTCAGACATGTTAAACAGGCATAAACTTGATAACAAAGTACAAAAAACGTTTTAAAATAAAACCGTTACTGTCACTTTAAATTTTAAACTGAACACACTTTATTACTGCAATTGCGAAAAAGTATGAAGGAATTGTTCAAAATTCACCAAAATTTCACCACAGTGTCTTAAAGCCTTAAAAGTATTGCACACCAAATTTGGAAGCTTTAACCCTTAAAATAACGGAACCGGAGCCGTTTTTAACTTTAACCCCTTTACAGTCCCTGGTATCTGCTTTGCTGAGACCCAACCAAGCCCAAAGGGGAATACGATACCAAATGACGCCTTCAGAAAGTCTTTTCTATGTATCAGAGCTCCTCACACATGCGACTGCATGTCATGCTTCTCAAAAACAAGTGCGCAATACCGGCGCGAAAATGAGGCTCTGCCTATGATTAGGGAAAGCCCCTAGAGAATAAGGTGACTAAAACAGTGCCTGCCGATATTATTTAACAAAAATACCCAGATTAAATGATTCCTCAAGGCTAAATATGTGTAATATATGAATCGATTTAGCCCAGAAAATGTCTACAGTCTTAATAAGCCCTTGTGAAGCCCTTATTTACTGTCTGAATAAAAATGGCTTACCGGATCCCATAGGGAAAATGACAGCTTCCAGCATTACATCGTCTTGTTAGAATGTGTCATACCTCAAGCAGCAAAAGACTGCTCACTGTTCCCCCAACTGAAGTTAATTCCTCTCAACAGTCCTGTGTGGAACAGCCATGGATTTTAGTAACGGTTGCTAAAATCATTTTCCTCATACAAACAGAAATATTCATCTCTTTTCTGTTTCAGAGTAAATAGTACATACCAGCACTATTTTAAAATAACAAACTCTTGATTGAATAATAAAAAACTACAGTTAAACACTAAAAAACTCTAAGCCATCTCCGTGGAGATGTTGCCTGTACAACGGCAAAGAGAATGACTGGGGTAGGCGGAGCCTAGGAGGGATCATGTGACCAGCTTTGCTGGGCTCTTTGCCATTTCCTGTTGGGGAAGAGAATATCCCACAAGTAAGGATGACGCCGTGGACCGGACACACCTATGTTGGAGAAAATAATTCATCAGACCTGATTAAAAAACCAGGGCGGGCCGAGGACCGGACACACCGTTGGAGAAAGTAATTTATCAGGTAAGCATAAATTCTGTTTTCTCCAACATTGGTGTGTCCGGTCCACGGCGTCATCCTTACTTGTGGGAACCAATACCAAAGCTTTAGGACACGGATGAAGGGAGGGAGCAAATCAGGTCACCTAAACGGAAGGAACCACAGCTTGCAAAACCTTTCTCCCAAAAATAGCCTCCGAAGAAGCAAAAGTATCAAATTTGTAAAATTTGGCAAAAGTGTGCAGTGAAGACCAAGTCGCTGCCTTACATATCTGGTCAACAGAAGCCTCGTTCCTGAAGGCCCATGTGGAAGCCACAGCCCTAGTGGAGTGAGCTGTGATTCTTTCAGGAGGCTGCCGTCCGGCAGTCTCATAAGCCAATCGGATAATGCTTTTAAGCCAAAAGGAAAGAGAGGTAGAAGTCGCTTTTTAACCTCTCCTTTTACCAGAATAAACAACAAACAAGGAAGATGTTTGTCTGAAATCTTTAGTAGCCTCTAAATAGAATTTTAGAGCACGGACTACGTCCAAATTGTGTAACAAACGTTCCTTCTTTGAAACTGGATTCGGACACAAAGAAGGTACAACTATCTCCTGGTTAATATTTTTGTTAGAAACAACTTTCGGAAGAAAACCAGGCTTAGTACGCAAAACCACCTTATCTGCATGGAACACCAGATAGGGCGGAGAACACTGCAGAGCAGATAACTCTGAAACTCTTCTAGCAGAAGAAATTGCAACCAAAAACAAAACTTTCCAAGATAGTAACTTAATATCTATGGAATGTAAAGGTTCAAACGGAACCCCTTGAAGAACTGAAAGAACTAGATTTAGACTCCAGGGAGGAGTCAAAGGTCTGTAAACAGGCTTGATCCTAACCAGAGCCTGAACAAATGCTTGAACATCTGGCACGGCTGCCAGTCTTTTGTGAAGTAAAACAAATAAAGCAGAGATCTGTCCCTTTAGAGAACTTGCAGATAATCCTTTCTCCAAACCTTCTTGTAGAAAGGATAGAATCTTAGGAATTTTTATCTTGTTCCATGGGAATCCTTTGGATTCACACCAACAGATATATATTTTCCATATTTTATGGTACATTTTTCTAGTTACAGGCTTTCTAGCCTGAATCAGAGTATCTATTACAGAATCTGAAAACCCACGCTTTGATAAAATCAAGCGTTCAATCTCCAAGCCGTCAGTTGGAGGGAAACCAGATTTGGATGTTCGAATGGACCCTGAACAAGAAGGTCCTGTCTCAAAGGTAGCTTCCATGGTGGAGCCGATGACATATTCACCAGGTCTGCATACCAAGTCCTGCGTGGCCACGCAGGAGCTATCAAGATCACCGAGGCCCTCTCCTGATTGATCCTGGCTACCAGCCTGGGAATGAGAGGAAACGGTGGGAATACATAAGCTAGGTTGAAGGTCCAAGGTGCTACTAGTGCATCTACTAGAGTCGCCTTGGGATCCCTGGATCTGGACCCGTAGCAAGGAACCTTGAAGTTCTGACGAGATGCCATCAGATCCATGTCTGGAATGCCCCATAATTGAGTTATTTGGGCAAAGATTTCCGGATGGAGTTCCCACTCCCCCGGATGGAATGTCTGACGACTCAGAAAATCCGCTTCCCAATTTTCCACTCCTGGGATGTGGATCGCAGACAAGTGGCAGGAGTGATCCTCCGCCCATTGAATTATCTTGGTCACTTCTTTCATCGCCAGGGAACTCCTTGTTCCCCCCTGATGATTGATATATGCAACGGTCGTCATGTTGTCTGATTGAAACCTTATGAATTTGGCCTTTGCTAGTTGAGGCCAAGCTCTGAGAGCATTGAATATCGCTCTCAGTTCCAGAATGTTTATCGGGAGAAGAGACTCTTCCCGAGACCAGACCCTGAGCTTTCAGGGATTCCCAGACCGCGCCCCAGCCCACCAGACTGGCGTCGGTCGTGACAATGACCCACTCTGGTCTGCGGAAGCTCATTCCCTGTGACAGATTGTCCAGGGTCAGCCACCAACGGAGTGAATCTCTGGTCTTTTGATCTACTTGAATCATCGGAGACAAGTCTGTATAATCCCCATTCCACTGTCTGAGCATGCACAGTTGTAATGGTCTTAGATGAATTCGTGCAAAAGGAACTATGTCCATTGTTGCAACCATCAATCCTATAACTTCCATGCACTGCGCTATGGAAGGACGAGGAACAGAATGAAGTACTTGACAAGAGCTTAGAAGTTTTGATTTTCTGACCTCTGTCAGAAAAATCCTCATTTCTAAGGAATCTATTATTGTTCCCAAGAAGGGAACTCTTGTTGACGGGGACAGAGAACTTTTTTCTTTGTTCACCTTCCATCCGTGAGATCTGAGAAAGGCTAGGACGATGTCCGTATGAGCCTTTGCTTTTGACAAGGACGACGCTTGAATTAGGATGTCGTCCAAGTAAGGTACTACTGCAATGCCCCTTGGTCTTAGAACCGCTAGAAGGGACCCTAGTACCTTTGTGAAAATCCTTGGAGCAGTGGCTAATCCGAATGGAAGTGCCACAAACTGGTAATGCTTGTCCAGAAAAGCGAACCTTAGGAACTGATGATGTTCCTTGTGGATAGGAATATGTAGGTACGCATCCTTTAAATCCATGGTAGTCATAAATTGACTTTCCTGGATGGTGGGTAGGATCGTTCGAATAGTTTCCATTTTGAACGATGGTACCCTGAGAAATTTGTTTAGGATCTTCAGATCCAAAATTGGTCTGAATGTTCCCTCTTTTTTGGGAACTATGAACAGATTGGAATAAAATCCCATTCCTTGTTCTCTTATTGGAACTGGATGTATCACTCCCATCTTTAACAGGTCTTCTACACAATGTAAGAATGTCTGTCTCTTTATTTGGTTTGAGGATAAGTGAGACCTGTGGAACCTTCCCCTTGGGGGTAGTTCCTTGAATTCCAGGAGATAACCTTGAGAAACTATTTCTAGCGCCCAAGGATCCTGAACATCTCTTGCCCAAGCCTGAGCAAAGAGAGAGAGTCTGCCCCCCACTAGATCCGGTCCCGGATCGGGGGCTATCCCTTCATGCTGTTTTGGTAGCAGTGGTAGGCTTCTTGGCCTGCTTACCCTTGTTCTAGCCTTGCATTGGTTTCCAGGCTGGTTTGGGTTGTGAAGTATTACCCTCTTGCTTAGAGGATGCAGAATTAGAGGCTGGTCCGTTTCTGCGAAAGGGACGAAAATTAGGCTTATTTTTAGCCTTAAAAGACCAATCCTGTGGGAGGGCGTGGCCCTTTCCCCCAGTGATGTCTGAAATAATCTCTTTCAAATCTGGTCCAAATAATGTTTTACCTTTGAAAGGAATGTTAAGCAATTTTGTCTTGGAAGACACACCCGCTGACCAAGACATTAGCCAAAGCGATCTGCGCGCCACGATAGCAAACCCTGAATTTTTCGCCGCTAATCTAGCTAATTGCAAAGCGGCATCTAAAACAAAAGAGTTAGCCAATTTAAGTGCTTGAACTCTGTCCATAACCTCCTCATACGAAGATTCTCTACTGAGCGACTTTTCTAGTTCCTCGAACCAGAAACACGCTGCCGTAGTGACAGGAACAATGCATGAAATTGGTTGTAGAAGGTAACCTTGCTGTACAAAAATCTTTTTAAGCAAACCCTCTAATTTCTTATCCATAGGATCTTTGAAAGCACAACTATCTTCGATAGGAATAGTAGTGCGTTTGTTTAGAGTAGAAACCGCCCCCTCGACCTTGGGGACTGTCTGCCATAAGTCCTTTCTGGGGTCGACTATAGGAAATAATTTCTTAAATATAGGGGGGGGAACAAAAGGTATGCCGGGCTTTTCCCACTCTTTATTTACTATGTCCGCCACCCGCTTGGGTATAGGAAAAGCGTTGGTGGGCACCGGAACCTCTAGGAACTTGTCCATCTTACATAATTTCTCTGGAATGACCAAATTGTCACAATCATCCAGAGTAGATAACACCTCCTTAAGCAGTGCGCGGAGATGTTCTAATTAAAATTTAAATGTCACAACATCAGGTTCAGCTTGATGAGAAATTTTTCCTGAATCTGAGATTTCTCCATCAGACAAAACCTCCCTCATGGCCCCTTGAGATTGGTGTGAGGGTATGTCAGAACAGTTATCATCAGCGCCCTCTTGCTCTTCAGTGTTTAAAACAGAGCAATCGCGCTTTCTCTGATAAGTAGGCATTTTGGATAAAATATTTGCTATGGAGTTATCCATTACAGCCGTTAATTGTTGCATGGTAATAAGTATTGGCGCACTAGATGTACTAGGGGCCTCCTGTGTGGGCAAAACTGGTGTAGACACAGTAGGGGATGATGTAGTATCATGTTTACTCCCCTCATTTGAGGAATCATCTTGGGCAATATCATTATCTGTGGCATTACTGTCCTTACTTTGTTTGGACACTATGGCACAATTATCACATAAATTTAAATGGGGAGACACATTGGCTTTCATACATATAGAACATAGCTTATCTGATGGTACAGACATGTTAAACAGGCTTAAACTTGTCAACAAAGCACAAAAAACGTTTTAAAATAAAACCGTTACTGTCTCTTTAAATTTCAAACTGAAAACACTTTATTACTGAATATGTGAAAAAGTATGAAGGAATTGTTCAAAAATTACCAAAATTTCACCACAGTGTCTTAAAGCATTAAAAGTATTGCACACCAAATTTCAGAGCTTTAACCCTTAAAATAACGGAACCGGAGCCGTTTTTAAATTTGACCCCTATACAGTCCCAGCTATATGCTTTGCTGAGACCCAACCAAGCCCAGAGGGGAATACGATACCAAATGACGCCTTCTAGAAGCTTTTTTAGTGATTCTTAGATCCTCACACATGCATCTGCATGCCTTGCTCTCCAAAAACAACTGCGCAGTAATGGCGCGAAAATGAGGCTCAGTCTATAACTAGAAAGGCCCCCAGAATAAAAAAGGTGTCCAACACAGTGCCTGCCGTTTTTTAAACGTTCCCCAAGATTATAATGCCAATTATTAGCTAGAATCTGCATAATATGCCCCAATAAAGCAATCGTTTTAGCCCATAAAAATGTCTACCAGTTTTTAAGCCCTTTTTTAAGCCCTTTATTCTTTTATGTTTGACTAAGAAAATGGCTTACCGGTCCCCATGAGGGGAAATGACAGCCTTCCAGCATTACATGGTCTTGTTAGAAATATGGCTAGTCATACCTTAAGCAGAAAAGTCTGCTAACTGTTTCCCCCAACTGAAGTTACTTCATCTCAACAGTCCTGTGTGGAAACAGCAATCGATTTTAGTTACTGTCGGCTAAAATCATCTTCCTCTTACAAACAGAAATCTTCATCCTTTTCTGTTTCAGAGTAAATAGTACATACCAGCACTATTTTAAAATAACAAACACTTGATAGAAGAATAAAAACTACATTTAAACCAACCAAAAAAACTCTTAACCATCTCCGTGGAGATGTTGCCTTTGCAACGGCAAAGAGAATGACTGGGGTGGGCGGAGCCTAGGAGGGATCATGTGACCAGCTTTGCTGGGACTCTTTGCCATTTCCTGTTGGGGAAGAGAATATCCCACAAGTAAGGATGACGCCGTGGACCGGACACACCAATGTTGGAGAAATAAGGTAACGGTTATAATTTTAATAATATTTTTGATAAAACACACTTTTATGACCAATTTTTTTTCTTGCTAGAAAGTATCATTTATATTGATGTAAAGTTTAATGAATAAGTGCCCGGTATCTAAAAATACTCTTAAAAACAGGAGCACTTTCATTCATTAAACTTTAAAAACATGCTAATATTTTAAAATTCTTACCTTTGCATTATGGTAAACATAACGCCGATACTGTGCCCGCAGCTCCTGCTTTTATTAGCATATTGACGACGATCCGGGTTGCTAAAGAGAGCAGGAGTTGCGGGTGGTGGATCGGCGTTATGTTTACCGTAAAGCAAAGGTAAGTTTTTAAGAAGCGTCATTGCAAAGTTTAATGAATGAAAGTGCCCTGTTTTTAAGAGTATTTTTAGATACATAGCACTTATTCATTAAACATTCACTTTAACTGGTTTACAGGAGTTGAGTTAAAACTTTTTTTTTAATTAACATTGTTAAATCTACATAGATTATATACTAATCAACTGAAAAGTAAAAACAATAAAACAGGAAAATAATTCATTAAAAAACATTTATACTTATGGGTATTTTACAGATGGGCATGATGGATAGGACAGACCCCATTAGTCCTGTCCACTAATCAAACCAGACAAAGCAGATTTTACCAACGACAATCCAACAGTCAGGAGTTAGCCAGAATATAGGCTTTATTACTAAGGTAACTATATTATTTTGTAATTGACAACAAAACAGTAAACTAGTCCCAAAGTACAAGTATATAGGCAATGCAAGAAGGTTTATTTTATATTTTTTATGTCAAAGCTAGTGGTAATTATACAATAACATCTTACAGATGAGTAATAAAGGGTTCTAATAAGGAAGGTGATTAGGGTTACAGTAGGTGGCAAGTGATATAGAGAGTTTACAGGCTGCAGGTAGTGAAGGCTGGGTTAACAGGCGGCAGGTACTGAAGGCGGGGTTAACAGGCGGCAGGTACTGAAGGTACTGAAGGCGGGGTTAACAGGCGGCAGGTACTGAAAGCCAGATTATGGGCACAGCAAGAACTATAGGCCAGGTTACAGGTGCTAAAACCCATGTAACAGGCAGCGGGTACTGAAGGTGGGGTTATAGTCTGCGAGTACTGAAGGTCAAGTTAGGGGCACAACAGGAACCGAAGGCAGGTTACAGGCAGCAGGTACTGAAAGATACGTTATAGCCAGCAGGTTGGGGGTATGAGATAAATAAAATTGTACAGTTTTGTACAAAAAACAGAATTTATGTTTACCTGATAAATTTCTTTCTCCAACGGTGTGTCCGGTCCACGGCGTCATCCTTACTTGTGGGATATTCTCTTCCCCAACAGGAAATGGCAAAGAGCCCAGCAAAGCTGGTCACATGATCCCTCCTAGGCTCCGCCTACCCCAGTCATTCGACCGACGTTAAGGAGGAATATTTGCATAGGAGAAACCATATGGTACCGTGGTGACTGTAGTTAAAGAAAATAAAATATCAGACCTGATTAAAAAAACCAGGGCGGGCCGTGGACCGGACACACCGTTGGAGAAAGAAATTTATCAGGTAAACATAAATTCTGTTTTCTCCAACATAGGTGTGTCCGGTCCACGGCGTCATCCTTACTTGTGGGAACCAATACCAAAGCTTTAGGACACGGATGAAGGGAGGGAGCAAATCAGGTCACCTAAATGGAAGGCACCACGGCTTGCAAAACCTTTCTCCCAAAAATAGCCTCAGAAGAAGCAAAAGTATCAAACTTGTAAAATTTGGTAAAAGTGTGCAGTGAAGACCAAGTCGCTGCCCTACATATCTGATCAACAGAAGCCTCGTTCTTGAAGGCCCATGTGGAAGCCACAGCCCTAGTGGAATGAGCTGTGATTCTTTCGGGAGGCTGCCGTCCGGCAGTCTCGTAAGCCAATCTGATGATGCTTTTAATCCAAAAAGAGAGAGAGGTAGAAGTTGCTTTTTGACCTCTCCTTTTACCTGAATAAACAACAAACAAGGAAGATGTTCGTCTAAAATCCTTTGTAGCATCTAAATAGAATTTTAGAGCGCGAACAACATCCAAATTGTGCAACAAACGTTCCTTCTTTGAAACTGGTTTTGGACACAGAGAAGGTACGATAATCTCCTGGTTAATGTTTTTGTTAGAAACAACTTTTGGAAGAAAACCAGGTTTAGTACGTAAAACCACCTTATCTGCATGGAACACCAGATAAGGAGGAGAACACTGCAGAGCAGATAATTCTGAGACTCTTCTAGCAGAAGAAATCGCAACTAAAAACAAAACTTTCCAAGATAATAACTTAATATCAACGGAATGTAAGGGTTCAAACGGAACCCCCTGAAGAACTGAAAGAACTAAATTGAGACTCCAAGGAGGAGTCAAAGGTTTGTAAACAGGCTTGATTCTAACCAGAGCCTGAACAAAGGCTTGAACATCTGGCACAGCTGCCAGCTTTTTGTGAAGTAATACCGACAAGGCAGAAATCTGTCCCTTCAGGGAACTTGCCGATAATCCTTTTTCCAATCCTTCTTGAAGGAAGGATAGAATCCTAGGAATCTTAACCTTGTCCCAAGGGAATCCTTTAGATTCACACCAACAGATATATTTTTTCCAAATTTTGTGGTAAATCTTTCTAGTCACAGGCTTTCTGGCCTGAACAAGAGTATCGATCACAGAATCTGAGAATCCTCGCTTCGATAAAATCAAGCGTTCAATCTCCACGCAGTCAGCTGGAGTGAAACCAGATTCGGATGTTCGAACGGACCCTGAACAAGAAGGTCTCGTCTCAAAGGTAGCTTCCAAGGTGGAGCCGATGACATATTCACCAGATCTGCATACCAAGTCCTGCGTGGCCACGCAGGAGCTATCAAAATCACCGACGCCCTCTCCTGCTTGATCCTGGCTATCAGCCTGGGGATGAGAGGAAATGGCGGGAACACATAAGCTAGTTTGAAGGTCCAAGGTGCTACTAGTGCATCCACTAGAGCCGCCTTGGGATCCCTGGATCTGGCCCCGTAGCAAGGAACTTTGAAGTTCTGACGAGAGGCCATCAGATCCATGTCTGGAATGCCCCACAGGTGAGTGACTTGGGCAAAGATTTCCGGATGGAGTTCCCACTCCCCCGGATGCAATGTCTGACGACTCAGAAAATCCGCTTCCCAATTTTCCACTCCTGGGATGTGGATAGCAGACAGGTGGCAGGAGTGAGACTCCGCCCAAAGAATAATTTTGGTTACTTCTTCCATCGCTAGGGAACTCCTTGTTCCCCCCTGATGGTTGATGTACGCAACAGTCGTCATGTTGTCTGATTGAAACCGAATGAACCTGGTCCTCGCAAGCTGGGGCCAGGCCTGGAGCGCATTGAATATCGCTCTCAGTTCCAGAATATTTATCGGTAGAAGAGATTCTTCCCGAGACCAAAGACCCTGAGCTTTCAGGGATCCCCAGACCGCGCCCCAGCCTATCAGACTGGCGTCGGTCGTGACAATGACCCACTCTGGTCTGTGGAACATCATCCCTTGAGACAGATTGTCCAGGGACAGCCACCAACGGAGTGAGTCTCTGGTCCTCTGATTTACTTGTATCTTCGGAGACAAGTCTGTATAGTCCCCATTCCACTGACTGAGCATGCACAGTTGTAATGGTCTTAGATGAATGCGCGCAAAAGGAACTATGTCCATCGCCGCCACCATCAACCCGATCACTTCCATGCACTGAGCTATGGAAGGAAGAGGAACGGAATGAAGTATCCGACAAGAGTCCAGAAGCTTTGTTTTTCTGGCCTCTGTTAGAAAGATCCTCATTTCTAAGGAGTCTATAATTGTTCCCAAGAAGGGAACCCTTGTTGACGGGGATAGAGAACTCTTTTCCACGTTCACTTTCCAGCCGTGAGATCTGAGAAAGGCCAGGACAATGTCCGTGTGAGCCTTTGCTTGAGGAAGGGACGACGCTTGAATCAGAATGTCGTCCAGGTAAGGTACTACTGCAATGCCCCTTGGTCTTAGCACCGCTAGAAGGGACCCTAGTACCTTTGTGAAAATCCTTGGAGCAGTGGCTAATCCGAAAGGAAGCGCCACGAACTGGTAATGTTTGTCCAGGAATGCAAACCTTAGGAACCGATGATGTTCCTTGTGGATAGGAATATGTAGATACGCATCCTTTAAATCCACCGTGGTCATGAATTGACCTTCCTGGATGGAAGGAAGGATAGTTCGAATGGTTTCCATCTTGAACGATGGGACCTTGAGAAATTTGTTTAAGATCTTGAGATCTAGGATTGGTCTGAACGTTCCCTCTTTTTTGGGAACTATGAACAGATTGGAGTAGAACCCCATCCCTTGTTCTCTTAATGGAACAGGATGAATCACTCCCATTTTTAACAGGTCTTCTACACAATGTAAGAACGCCTGTCTTTTTATGTGGTCTGAAGACAACTGCGACCTGTGGAACCTCCCCCTTGGGGGAAGTCCCTTGAATTCCAGAAGATAACCCTGGGAGACTATTTCTAGCGCCCAAGGATCCAGAACATCTCTTGCCCAAGCCTGAGCGAAGAGAGAGAGTCTGCCCCCCACCAGATCCGGTCCCGGATCGGGGGCCAATATTTCATGCTGTCTTGGTAGCAGTGGCAGGTTTCTTGGCCTGCTTTCCCTTGTTCCAGCCTTGCATTGGTCTCCAAGCTGGCTTGGCCTGAGAAGTATTACCCTCTTGCTTAGAGGACGTAGCACCTTGGGCTGGTCCGTTTTTACGAAAGGGACGAAAATTAGGTCTATTTTTTGCCTTGAAAGGCCGATCCTGAGGAAGGGCGTGGCCCTTACCCCCAGTGATATCAGAGATAATCTCTTTCAAGTCAGGACCAAACAACGTTTTCCCCTTGAAAGGAATGTTTAGTAGCTTGTTCTTGGAAGACGCATCAGCCGACCAAGATTTCAACCAAAGCGCTCTGCGCGCCACAATAGCAAACCCAGAGTTCTTAGCCGCTAACTTAGCCAATTGCAAAGAGGCGTCTAGAGTGAAAGAATTAGCCAATTTGAGAGCATTGATTCTGTCCATAATCTCCTCATAAGGAGGAGAGTCACTATCGAGCACCTTAAGCAGTTCATCAAACCAGAAATATGCGGCAGTAGTGACAGGGACAATGCATGAAATGGGTTGTAGAAGGTAACCCTGCTGAACAAACATCTTTTTAAGCAAACCTTCTAATTTTTTATCCATAGGATCTTTGAAAGCACAACTATCCTCTATGGGAATAGTGGTGCGTTTGTTTAAAGTAGAAACCGCTCCCTCGACCTTGGGGACTGACTGCCATAAGTCCTTTCTAGGGTCGACCATAGGAAACAATTTTTTAAATATGGGGGGAGGGACGAAAGGAATACCGGGCCTTTCCCATTCTTTATTAACAATGTCCGCCACCCGCTTGGGTATAGGAAAAGCTTCTGGGAGCCCCGGCACCTCTAAGAACTTGTCCATTTTACATAGTTTCTCTGGGATGACTAAATTTTCACAATCATCCAGAGTGGATAATACCTCCTTAAGCAAAATGCGGAGATGTTCCAATTTAAATTTAAATGTAATCACATCAGATTCAGCCTGCTGAGAAATGTTCCCTAAATCAGTAATTTCTCCCTCAGACAAAACCTCCCTGGCCCCCTCAGATTGGGTTAGGGGCCCTTCAGAGATATTAATATCAGCGTCGTCATGCTCTTCAGTAACTAAAACAGAGCAGCCACGCTTACGCTGACAAGGGTTCATTTTGGCTAAAATGTTTTTGACAGAATTATCCATTACAGCCGTTAATTGTTGCATAGTAAGGAGTATTGGCGCGCTAGATGTACTAGGGGCCTCCTGAGTGGGCAAGACTCGTGTAGACGAAGGAGGGAATGATGCAGTACCATGCTTACTCCCCTCACTTGAGGAATCATCTTGGGCATCATTGTCATTATCACATAAATCACATTTATTTAAATGAATAGGAATTCTGGCTTCCCCACATTCAGAACACAGTCTATCTGGTAGCTCAGACATGTTAAACAGGCATAAACTTGATCAGAAAGTACAAAAAACGTTTTAAAATAAAACCGTTACTGTCACTTTAAATTTTAAACTGAACACACTTTATTACTGCAATTGCGAAAAAACATGAAGGAATTGTTCAAAATTCACCAAATTTTCACCACAGCGTCTTAAAGCTTTGAAAATATTGCACACCAATTTTGGAAGCTTTAACCCTTAAAATAACGGAACCGGAGCCGTTTTAAGCTTTAACCCCTTTACAGTCCCTGGTATCTGCTTTGCTGAGACCCAACCAAACCCAAAGGGGAATACGATACCAAATGACGCCTTCAGAAGTCTTTTATAAGTATCAGAGCTCCTCTCACATGCGACTGCATGCCATGCCTCTCAAAAACAAGTGCGCAACACCGGCGCGAAAATGAGACTCTGCCTATGCTTTGGGAAAGCCCCTAAAGAATAAGGTGTCTAAAACAGTGCCTGCCGATATTATTATATCAAAATACCCAGATAAAATGATTCCTCAAGGCTAAATATGTGTTAATAATCAATCGATTTAGCCCAGAAAAAGTCTACAGTTTAAATAAGCCCTTGTGAAGCCCTTATTTACAATCGTAATAAACATGGCTTACCGGATCCCATAGGGAAAATGACAGCTTCCAGCATTACATCGTCTTGTTAGAATGTGTCATACCTCAAGCAGTAAGAGACTGCACTCTGTTCCCCCAACTGAAGTTAATTGCTCTCAACAGTCCTGTGTGGAACAGCCATGGATTTTAGTTACGGTTGCTAAAATCATTTTCCTCATACAAACAGAATTCTTCATCTCTTTTCTGTTTCTGAGTAAATAGTACGTACCAGCACTATTTGAAAATAACAAACTCTTGATTGAATAATGAAAAACTACAGTTAAACACTAAAAAACTCTAAGCCATCTCCGTGGAGATGTTGCCTGTACAACGGCAAAGAGAATGACTGGGGTAGGCGGAGCCTAGGAGGGATCATGTGACCAGCTTTGCTGGGCTCTTTGCCATTTCCTGTTGGGGAAGAGAATATCCCACAAGTAAGGATGACGCCGTGGACCGGACACACCTATGTTGGAGAAACAAGACAAATGTTTAAGACAGCTCAGAAATATAGAACTATTTTAGCAATAAACCACAGCAGGTCCCCCATAGGTCCACAAAAACATTATAAAAATGTGAATGTTGATGTGAAAACCATAAGTGGTACCAAATAGCTAGTTGAAATTGGGTATGCTATTCTCATCCTGTGTTATAATTTAAATTTGGCCATCACAATGGGTTGAGCAAATGACACTCAGCCCAACAGGCGATGACAGACACAAGCTGTTGTGACTTATTGGATTTATTGTCAGGGTTCCTAGAGGGCTCTATATAGATAAAGCATTACCTAGCATTAACAAATAGCGTTGAGGGGGGAAAAAACACACACAAAAACAAACCACATTTAATGTGATTGTGTTTTTAAACTGATCCTTTTGTCAGTTCATTTTGTAGCTTTATTCTACATCAGGTGAAACATTTTTGAGATTTGTCATGTGATAAAATAAAGGTAAACAATACTTATTAAGGTAATATAATGCAGTCAGACAAGGTCATGTTTAAAGACATGTGAAACTCAAAATTAACATTCCATGATTCAGACAGAGCATGCAAATGTAAGATTCTTTTCAACTGACTTCTATTACTAAATTTACTTCATTCTGCATGTATTCTATATTGCAAAGCATACCTAGGTAGGCTCAGGTGCAACAATGCAATAGTGGGAGCTAGCTGGTGATTGGCGCTACACACGTCTTTTGTCATTGGCTCACCAGATATGTTTAGCCAGGTAAAAGTAGTGCATTACTGCACTGGAACAGATTTTGAACTATGAGTTTATACCTTTTCCAGGCCTTAAACACATAGATAATATGGTTATTTGACTCAGATCTTTCTTTCACTCCTCACATTCAGTCCTTGGCTAAAGCCTGCTGCTTCCACCTTAAAAATATCTCTAAAATTAGAAATTTCCTTACACAAGACACAACTAAGATTTTAATCCACTCTCTCATCCTTTCCCGCATCGATTACTGCAACTCTGTCCTCTCTGGTCTCCCCACCTGCCGCCTAGCTCCTTTACAATCCATAATGAATGCCTCTGCCAGACTCATCTTCCTTACACGTTGCTCTTCATCTGCTGCAGCTCTCTGTCAATCCCTTCACTGGCTCCCTCTTGCCTCTAGGATTAAACATAAAATTCTTACTGACACACAAAGTCCTCAACTGCACTGCTCCCCTCTATATCTCAGACCTTGCCTCCAGATACTCTCCCTCCCGTCCCCTTCGCTCTGCTCACGACCTCCTACTCTCCTCCTCTCTTGTCACCTAATCACACTCCAGTTTACAGGACTTCTCCAGACTGGCTCCCATCTTGTGGAACTCTCTGCCTCGCTCCACAAGACTCTCTTCTAGTTTTAAAAGCTTCAAGTGCTCCCTAAAGACTCTACTGTTCAGGGACGCATACAACCTACGCTAACCTTTCTTTATACCGGTTCCTCTCCTCCATTGCTATCCCCTGAACCCCCTTAGCATGTAAGCCTAAGAGTCCAGCTGTTTGTAGATCACCTTCTTAAGAGCTGACTACAACAGTGCAACTCTTGGCAGGGCCCTCTACCCATTTGATCTCTATAATTATTTTATAGCGCTGCAGAATCTGTTGGCGCTCTACAAATAACCGATAATTATTTTACTATTGCTTCCATATAACCAATACATAAGAGCATTTTATTTTTGCACATTTATGCCCCTTTAAAATGGCCATTCTTAAGCAGTGTAATTTGTTCCATTACTGACCCTAGAAAACATTGTGCTTAACCCCTAGAAAGATGTTAAATAGGGAAACTTCTGTTTGGGCGTCACAACCATTGCAACTACCAATCAGGATCCATCAGTGAGCCAATCAAGAGCAGAATTCACACACACACAGCAGCAGCAGTTTCCTGCTTGGAAGCACTTCATTTTTGCATTAGAATGAATATAGATGTGCAATGCATGTTGCCCTCTGCACACCCTGCAGCATGTGTAACTCATAAGTGTCCAGGAAAACATGGCCGAGGTTGTAACCCTAGTCCCTAAGCACTATTTACATAGTATCACTGGATCTGGTGCTGGCAATGCACAAGAATGAGCAGTGGAACAGCTGGATGCAACTGTTAATTTGATGCTTTCAAGCAAAGAGATGAAACTGTTGAAGCATTGAGATGGCTGCATTTGAAAGCCCTCCTGCAATATTAAATAAGTTTACAATTTATTTCTATTATCTAATTTGCATTGTTGTTTTGGTATCCTTTGCTGCTCCTGAGCCTACCTTGGTATGCTTTTCAACAATGTACTATTGGGAGCTTGCTGGTTAATGGGGCTGCACATACAGTATATTGCTTGCCTGATGTATTGAGCTAGCTCCCAGTAGTGCATTGATGCCCCTTCAACAAGAATGAAACAAAATGTTATGAAATAATTAAATTGGTAAGTTGTTTAAAATTGTATCTGAATCATAAAAGAAGAAGAAAAAAAAAAAAAACAGATTTCTATGAACCTGTAGGCTGAAACTAAATATTAATAGTCGATATAAAATGTTTTCTTATTTCATTCAAATGAGTATAAATAAAACACTGAATAATATTAATAATTAAATATATATTTTATTTGAAAACAGAATTTATGCTTACCTGATAAATTACTTTCTCCAACGGTGTGTCCGGTCCACGGCGTCATCCTTACTTGTGGGATATTCTCTTCCCCAACAGGAAATGGCAAAGAGTCCCAGCAAAGCTGGTCACATGATCCCTCCTAGGCTCCACCCACCCCAGTCATTCGACCGACGGACAGGAGGAAATATATATAGGAGAAACCATATGATACCGTGGTGACTGTAGTTAGAGAAAATAATTCATCAGACCTGATTAAAAAAACCAGGGCGGGCCGTGGACCGGACACACCGTTGGAGAAAGTAATTTATCAGGTAAGCATAAATTCTGTTTTCTCCAACATTGGTGTGTCCGGTCCACGGCGTCATCCTTACTTGTGGGAACCAATACCAAAGCTTTAGGACACGGATGAAGGGAGGGAGCAAATCAGGTCACCTAAATGGAAGGCACCACGGCTTGCAAAACCTTTCTCCCAAAAATAGCCTCCGAAGAAGCAAAAGTATCAAATTTGTAAAATTTGGCAAAAGTGTGCAGTGAAGACCAAGTCGCTGCCTTACATATCTGGTCAACAGAAGCCTCGTTCTTGAAGGCCCATGTGGAAGCCACAGCCCTAGTGGAGTGAGCTGTGATTCTTTCAGGAGGCTGCCGTCCGGCAGTCTCATAAGCCAATCGGATGATGCTTTTAAGCCAAAAAAGGAAAGAGAGGTAGAAGTCGCTTTTTGACCTCTCCTTTTACCAGAATAAACAACAAACAAGGAAGATGTTTGTCTGAAATCTTTAGTAGCCTCTAAATAGAATTTTAGAGCACGGACTACGTCCAAATTGTGTAACAAACGTTCCTTCTTTGAAACTGGATTCGGACACAAAGAAGGTACAACTATCTCCTGGTTAATATTTTTGTTGGAAACAACTTTCAGAAGAAAACCAGGCTTAGTACGCAAAACCACCTTATCTGCATGGAACACCAGATAGGGCGGAGAACACTGCAGAGCAGATAACTCTGAAACTCTTCTAGCAGAAGAAAATGCAACCAAAAACAAAACTTTCCAAGATAATAACTTAATATCTACGGAATGTAAGGGTTCAAACGGAACCCCTTGAAGAACTGAAAGAACTAGATTTAGACTCCAGGGAGGAGTCAAAGGTCTGTAAACAGGCTTGATCCTAACCAGAGCCTGAACAAATGCTTGAACATCTGGCACAGCTGCCAGTCTTTTGTGAAGTAAAACAGATAAAGCAGAGATCTGTCCCTTCAGAGAACTTGCAGATAATCCTTTCTCCAAACCTTCTTGTAGAAAGGATAGAATCTTAGGAATTTTTATCTTGTTCCATGGGAATCCTTTAGATTCACACCAACAGATATATTTTTTCCATATTTTATGGTAAATTTTTCTAGTTACAGGCTTTCTAGCCTGAATCAGAGTATCTATTACAGAATCTGAAAACCCACGCTTTGATAAAATCAAGCGTTCAATCTCCAAGCCGTCAGTTGGAGGGAAACCAGATTCGGATGTTCGAATGGACCCTGAACAAGAAGGTCCTGTCTCAAAGGTAGCTTCCATGGTGGAGCCGATGACATATTCACCAGGTCTGCATACCAAGTCCTGCGTGGCCACGCAGGAGCTATCAAGATCACCGAGGCCCTCTCCTGATTGATCCTGGCTACCAGCCTGGGGATGAGAGGAAACAGTGGGAATACATAAGCTAGGTTGAAGGTCCAAGGTGCTACTAGTGCATCTACTAGGGTCGCCTTGGGATCCCTGGATCTGGACCCGTAGCAAGGAACCTTGAAGTTCTGACGAGACGCCATCAGATCCATGTCTGGAATGCCCCATAATTGAGTTATTTGGGCAAAGATTTCCGGATGGAGTTCCCACTCCCCCGGATGGAATGTCTGACGACTCAGAAAATCCGCTTCCCAATTTTCCACTCCTGGGATGTGGATCGCAGACAAGTGGCAGGAGTGATCCTCCGCCCATTGAATTATCTTGGTCACTTCTTTCATCGCCAGGGAAGTCCTTGTTCCCCCCTGATGATTGATATATGCAACGGTCGTCATGTTGTCTGACTGAAACCTTATGAATTTGGCCTTTGCTAGTTGAGGCCAAGCTCTGAGAGCATTGAATATCGCTCTCAGTTCCAGAATGTTTATCGGGAGAAGAGACTCTTCCAGAGACCATAGACCCTGAGCTTTCAGGGATTCCCAGACCGCGCCCCAGCCCACTAGGCTGGCGTCGGTCGTGACAATGACCCACTCTGGTCTGCGGAAGCTCATTCCCTGTGACAGATTGTCCAGGGTCAGCCACCAACGGAGTGAATCTCTGGTCTTTTGATCTACTTGAATCGTCGGAGACAAGTCTGTATAATCCCCATTCCACTGTCTGAGCATGCACAGTTGTAATGGTCTTAGATGAATTCGTGCAAAAGGAACTATGTCCATTGTTGCAACCATCAAACCTATTACTTCCATGCACTGCGCTATGGAAGGACGAGGAACAGAATGAAGTACTTGACAAGAGCTTAAAAGTTTTGATTTTCTGACCTTTGTCAGAAAAATCCTCATTTCTAAGGAATCTATTATTGTTCCCAAGAAGGGAACTCTTGTTGACGGGGACAGAGAACTTTTTTCTTTGTTCACCTTCCATCCGTGAGATCTGAGAAAGGCTAGGACGATGTCCATATGAGCCTTTGCTTTTGACAGGGACGACGCTTGAATCAGGATGTCGTCCAAGTAAGGTACTACTGCAATGCCCCTTGGTCTTAGAACCGCTAGAAGGGACCCTAGTACCTTTGTGAAAATCCTTGGAGCAGTGGCTAATCCAAATGGAAGTGCCACAAACTGGTAATGCTTGTCCAGAAAAGCGAACCTTAGGAACTGATGATGTTCCTTGTGGATAGGAATATGTAGGTACGCATCCTTTAAATCCACGGTAGTCATAAATTGATTTTCCTGGATAGTAGGTAGGATCGTTCGAATAGTTTCCATTTTGAACGATGGTACCCTGAGAAATTTGTTTAGGATCTTTAGATCCAAAATTGGTCTGAATGTTCCCTCTTTTTTGGGAACTATGAACAGATTGGAATAAAATCCCATTCCTTGTTCTCTTATTGGAACTGGATGTATCACTCCCATCTTTAACAGGTCTTCTACACAATGTAAGAATGTCTGTCTCTTTATTTGGTTTGAAGATAATTGAGACCTGTGGAACCTTCCCCTTCGGGGTAGTTCCTTGAATTCCAGGAGATAACCTTGAGAAACTATTTCTAGCGTCCAAGGATCCTGAACATCTCTTGCCCAAGCCTGAGCAAAGAGAGAAAGTCTGCCCCCCACTAGATCCGGTCCCGGATCGGGGGCTATCCCTTCATGCTGTTTTGGTAGCAGTGGTAGGCTTCTTGGTCTGCTTACCCTTGTTCCAGCCTTGCATTGGTTTCCAGGCTGGTTTGGGTTGTGAAGTATTACCCTCTTGCTTAGAGGATACAGAATTAGAGACTGGTCCGTTTCTGCGAAAGGGACGAAAATTAGGCTTATTATTAGCCTTAAAAGACCTATCCTGTGGGAGGGCGTGGCCCTTTCCCCCAGTGATGTCTGAAATAATCTCTTTCAAATCAGGTCCAAATAATGTTTTACCTTTGAAAGGAATGTTAAGCAATTTTGTCTTGGAAGACACATCCGCTGACCAAGACTTTAGCCAAAGCACTCTGCGCGCCACGACAGCAAACCCTGAATTTTTCGCCGCTAATCTAGCTAATTGCAAAGCGGCATCTAAAACAAAAGAGTTAGCCAATTTAAGTGCTTGAACTCTGTCCATAACCTCCTCATACGAAGATTCTTTACTGAGCGACTTTTCTAGTTCCTCGAACCAGAAACACGCTGCCGTAGTGACAGGAACAATGCATGAAATTGGTTGTAGAAGGTAACCTTGCTGTACAAAAATCTTTTTAAGTAAACCCTCTAATTTCTTATCCATAGGATCTTTGAAAGCACAACTATCTTCGATAGGAATAGTAGTGCGTTTGTTTAGAGTAGAAACCGCCCCCTCGACCTTGGGGACTGTCTGCCATAAGTCCTTTCTGGGGTCGACTATAGGAAATAATTTCTTAAATATGGGGGGGGGAACAAAAGGTATGCCGGGCCTTTCCCACTCTTTATTTACTATGTCCGCCACCCGCTTGGGTATAGGAAAAGCGTCGGGGGGCACCGGAACCTCTAGGAACTTGTCCATCTTACATAATTTCTCTGGAATGACCAAATTGTCACAATCATCCAGAGTAGATAACACCTCCTTAAGCAGTGCGCGGAGATGTTCTAATTTAAATTTAAATGTCACAACATCAGGTTCAGCTTGATGAGAAATTTTTCCTGAATCTGAAATTTCTCCCTCAGACAAAACCTCCCTCATGGCCCCTTGAGATTGGTGTGAGGGTATGTCAGAACAGTTATCATCAGCGTCCTCTTGCTCTTCAGTGTTTAAAACAGAGCAATCGCGCTTTCTCTGATAAGTAGGCATTTTGGATAAAAGATTTGCTATGGAGTTATCCATTACAGCCGTTAATTGTTGCATGGTAATAAGTATTGGCGCACTAGATGTACTAGGGGCCTCCTGTGTGGGCATAACTGGTGTAGACACAGTAGGGGATGATGTAGTATCATGTTTACTCCCCTCATTTGAGGAATCATCTTGGGCAATATCATTATCTGTTGCATTACTGTCCTTACTTTGTTTGGACACTATGGCACAATTATCACATAAATTTAAATGGGGAGACACATTGGCTTTCATACATATAGAACATAGCTTATCTGATGGTACAGACATGTTAAACAGGCTTAAACTTGTCAACAAAGCACAAAAAACGTTTTAAAATAAAACCGTTACTGTCACTTTAAATTTCAAACTGAAAACACTTTATTACTGAATATGTGAAAAAGTATGAAGGAATTGTTCAAAATTCACCAAAATTTCACCACAGTGTCTTAAAGCATTAAAAGTATTGCACACCAAATTTCAGAGCTTTAACCCTTAAATTAACGGAACCGGAGCCGTTTTTACATTTAACCCCTATACAGTCCCAGAATGAGGCTCTGTCTATAACTAGAAAGGCCCCCATCTGAAAAAGGTGTCCAACACAGTGCCTGCCGTTTTTCTAAACATTCCCCAAGATTATAATACCAATAATTAGTTAGAATCTGCATAATATGCCTAGTAAAGCAATTGTTTTTGCCCATAAAAATGTCTACCAGTTTTTAAGCCCTTTTTGAAGCCCTTTATTCTTTTATGTTTAACTAAGAAAATGGCTTACCGGTCCCCATGAGGGGAAATGACAGCCTTCCAGCATTACATGGTCTTGTTAGAAATATGGCTAGTCATACCTTAAGCAGAAAAGACTGCTAACTGTTTCCCCCAACTGAAGTTACTTCATCTCAACAGTCCTGTGTGGAAACAGCAATCGATTTTAGTTACTGTGCTAAAATCATCTTCCTCTTACAAACAGAAATCTTCATCCTTTTCTGTTTCAGAGTAAATAGTACATACCAGTACTATTTTAAAATAACAAACACTTGATAGAAGAATAAAACTACATTTAAACACCAAAAAACTCTTAACCATCTCCGTGGAGATGTTGCCTGTGCAACGGCAAAGAGAATGACTGGGGTGGGCGGAGCCTAGGAGGGATCATGTGACCAGCTTTGCTGGGACTCTTTGCCATTTCCTGTTGGGGAAGAGAATATCCCACAAGTAAGGATGACGCCGTGGACCGGACACACCATTGTTGGAGAAAGAATCTTAGCCTCAGTCTTTATTTGTTTCTGTTGATCTCTATATTTAATTATTAAAATAAAATGGTGGCTGTATCTAATTCACACTATTGGTATTTATATTTTTATTGTCCCTGATAACATATAAGCAATTACACGATTTTCCTGTTTTACTCCTCTTCTTATTAATCTGAGCTACAAAAAACAGTTTTATAACCCTGTATACTAATTGTTACAAGTCAATCACGTTTATTAAAGGAACATGATACTCAAATTTCAAATAGACAATACAATAAATAAAAAAAATAAAGTTTCCAATTTACTTCTATTATCAAATTTGCATCATTCTCATGTTATTCTTTGTTAAAGAGATATCACTTGTCTGGGGCAAAACATGACAGGAAATAGTGCTGCCATCTAGTGTTCTTGCTAATGTATAACATTTTTGCAAAACTGCTGCAGACACGTGCACACTCCTGAACGTAACTTCCTGCTTTTCAACAAAGGGTAACAAAAATATTTGATAAGAGAAGCAAATTGGAAATTTGGTTAAAATTGTATGTTCTATCTGAATCATGAAAGAAAAAAATTTGGGTTTGATGTCTAAATGTTCAAGACCTTTAAAGGGACACTCAATTCAAAATGAAACTTCATGATTCAGATACAGCATGCAATTTTAAAACAACGTTCCAATTTACTTCCATTAACAAAATGTGCAGTCTTTTAATATGTACACTTTTTGAGCCACCAGCTCCTACTGAGTATGTGCAAGAATTCACAGCATATACGTATATGCATTTGTGATTGGCTGATGGCTGTCACATGATACAGGGGGAGTGGAAAGACATAACTTTGCAATTTATTTTTTAAAAATATACTACTCATTTGAAGTTCTATTGCATTGTCTTCTTAACATGCATTTGTTGATTATGCAAATCTACTGTATTGACTGGTCCTTTAAATGTCAAGTAGATATTTATTTGCTGTATTTCTCAACTTTTATTTATATTACACAAAAATGTAAATTTTAGAAAATAAATTGTAACTTGTTTCAGTAGGTAAATATAATTGTACTATTCTCTTCCACTTTAGAAATAGGGGTCTTTAAATAATCCACTAATAAGTATGCAAGATAACAAAACAAAATAAAGTAAGAACAAGCGGTGTCTTTCCGCATATGTTATGAAGAAGAAATAGTTTTGAAGACAAGTTGCACGTCACTGCATTTATATTTAGTAACTTGGTATGTCTCGTTAGGCTGTAGTCATAGGCCTTCTGGGCAATTCAAATTGATGATTCACTGCAAATTGTTAAGCAAAAAATCCTTGTTCTAAACACAAAGCTGGCATTTAAAATAAACTCAAATTTGAATGTTTATGCACCCAACAGCAGAATATACAGGCACAGTATATAATAAAGATATGAAAACTGAAGCCAAAAAATGACGTTTAGACAGGTATGAAGCATCCATATATACTCAAACACAAAGAAAGTATTTATAAAATAAGGCTGACATCTGAAATCTATTATATGTTATACCCTAGGGAAATGAAATTTATCCAAAAAGCCCCCCAGAACTGATCCAGCCTCCAGCTAGAAAAACATTGGGATATACTATCTAGAAAGGCCATCAACTACAACAGTCCTTTAAAGAGATGTTTAAAACATTATATGCTAGTGTGTACATTATCTCAATGCTGTGCATAGTTTCTGATCTATTCTAAGTGAGTGTAAGTGTGTATACAGCACAGTGTACTTTTACTTTAAAGGAACACTCAATCAAAATTAAACTTTCATTATTCAGATAGAGCATGCCATTTTAAACAACTTTCCAAGTTACTTTCATTAACTAAATGTGCACAGTCTTTTTATATTTAAACTTTTTGAGTCACCAGCTCCTACTGAGCATGTGCAAGAATAAGTGTGTATGCATTTGTGAATGGCTGATTGCTGTCACATGGTACATGTATGCATATGTGAGTGGCTGATGGCTGTCACATGGTACAGGGGGAGTGGAAAAAGACATAACTTTTAATATTGTCAGAAACAAAAACAGAATTTATGTTTACCTGATAAATTACTTTCTCCAACGGTGTGTCCGGTCCACGGCGTCATCCTTACTTGTGGGATATTCTCCTCCCCAACAGGAAATGGCAAAGAGCCCAGCAAAGCTGGTCACATGATCCCTCCTAGGCTCCGCCTTCCCCAGTCATTCGACCGACGTAAAGGAGGAATATTTGCATAGGAGAAATCATATGATACCGTGGTGACTGTAGTTAAAGAAAATAAATTATCAGACCTGATTAAAAAACCAGGGCCGTGGACCGGACACACCGTTGGAGAAAGTAATTTATCAGGTAAACATAAATTCTGTTTTCTCCAACATAGGTGTGTCCGGTCCACGGCGTCATCCTTACTTGTGGGAACCAATACCAAAGCTTTAGGACACGGATGAAGGGAGGGAGCAAATCAGGTCACCTAGATGGAAGGCACCACGGCTTGCAAAACCTTTCTCCCAAAAATAGCCTCAGAAGAAGCAAAAGTATCAAATTTGTAAAATTTAGTAAAAGTGTGCAGTGAAGACCAAGTCGCTGCCTTACATATCTGATCCACAGAAGCCTCGTTCTTGAAGGCCCATGTGGAAGCCACAGCCCTAGTGGAATGAGCTGTGATTCTTTCAGGAGGCTGCCGTCCGGCAGTCTCGTAAGCCAATCTGATGATGCTTTTAAGCCAAAAAGAGAGAGAGGTAGAAGTTGCTTTTTGACCTCTCCTTTTACCAGAATAAACAACAAACAAGGAAGATGTTTGTCTAAAATCCTTTGTAGCATCTAAATAGAATTTTAGAGCACGAACTACGTCCAAATTGTGCAACAAACGTTCCTTCTTTGAAACTGGATTTGGACACAAAGAAGGCACGACTATCTCCTGGTTAATGTTTTTGTTAGAAACAACTTTCGGAAGAAAACCAGGTTTAGTACGCAAAACCACCTTATCTGCATGGAACACCAGATAAGGAGGAGAACACTGCAGAGCAGATAATTCTGAAACTCTTCTAGCAGAAGAAATTGCAATCAAAAACAAAACTTTCCAAGATAATAACTTAATATCAACGGAATGTAAGGGTTCAAACGGAACCCCCTGAAGAACTGAAAGAACTAAATTGAGACTCCAAAAAACTCTAAGCCATCTCCGTGGAGATGTTGCCTGTACAACGGCAAAGAGAATGACTGGGGAAGGCGGAGCCTAGGAGGGATCATGTGACCAGCTTTGCTGGGTTCTTTGCCATTTCCTGTTGGGGAGGAGAATATCCCACAAGTAAGGATGACGCCGTGGACCGGACACACCTATGTTGGAGAAATCTACTACTCATTTGAAGTTCAGACTAAGTGCTATTGCATTGTCTTGTTACCTTGCATTTGTTGATTATGCAAATCTACTGTGTTGACTGGTCCTTTAAAAGCAAATAAGAGCAGCAATTAAAAATGTAAAAACTGTGTGTTGCATACACCTATATTGAATCTACCAAGTGCACATTTGTGCAGAACGGATACACAAAGAACCAAGACAACTCACACCTACACTATTTATTGGTGTGCAAGGGCCAGGTCTCCACAGGCATAAAAGCCAAACATTATTTTAATAAGCTCTTGCATTCCCTGCATTTATAGAAGTGGAGACATAGTACAATACAGCACAACATGACAGTGTTTAGTTACATTTACTCTTTGTGGTTTGTAAATTTAATTTCCTTTATGCTCAAGATTTTTCCATTTACTTTTTATTACATTTGTGCTTTAATGCATTTGGACTTTGTACATAGCAATATATATTTAGGATTGTAATTGTTAAAGGGATATGAAACACTCAAAAATGTATTTTGTTATTCACACAGAGCATACCGTTTTAAAAAAAAAGTTTCCAATTTCCTTCCATTATCAAATTTTGCTTAGTTCCCATGATATTGTGTGTTTAAGAGATACCTATGTAGGCATCTAGAGCACTACATGGCATGATGTCATCTAGTTCTCTTGCTAATGGATAACATTCTTGCAAAACTGCTGCCATATAGTGCTCCAGAAATGGGGAGGCTCCTGAACATAATTCCTGGCTTTTCAACAAAAGATACCAAAAAAATGAAGAAAAATTGATACTAGAAGTAAAAGTGTTTAAAATCTCATGCTCAATCTGAAATAAATACAGGGAGTGCAGAATTATTAGGCAAATGAGTATTTTGACCACATCATCCTCTTTATGCATATTGTCTTACTCCAAGCTGTATAGGCTCGAAAGCCTACTACCAATTAAGCATATTAGGTGATGTGCATCTCTGTAATGAGAAGGGGTGTGGTCTAATTACATCAACACCCTATATCAGGTGTGCATAATTATTAGGCAACTTCCTTTCCATTGGCAAAATGGGTCAAAAGAAGGACTTGACAGGCTCAGAAAAGTCAAAAATAGTGAGATATCTTGCAGAGGGATGCAGCACTCTTAAAATTGCAAAGCTTCTGAAGCGTGATCATCGAACAATCAAGCGTTTCATTCAAAATAGTCAACAGGGTCGCAAGAAGCGTGTGGAAAAACCAAGGCGCAAAATAACTGCCCATGAACTGAGAAAAGTCAAGCGTGCAGCTGTCTAGATGCCACTTGCCACCAGTTTGGCCAAATTTCAGAGCTGCAACATCACTGGAGTGCCCAAAAGCACAAGGTGTGCAATACTCAGAGACATGGCCAAGGTAAGAAAGGCTGAAAGACGACCACCACTGAACAAGACACACAAGCTGAAACGTCAAGACTGGGCCAAGAAATATCTCAAGACTGATTTTCTAAGGTTTTATGGACTGATGAAATGAGAGTGAGTCTTGGTGGGCCAGATGGATGGGCCCGTGGCTGGATTGGTAAAGGGCAGAGAGCTCCAGTCCGACTCAGACGCCAGCAAGGTGGAGGTGGAGTACTGGTTTGGGCTGGTATCATCAAAGATGAGCTTGTGGGGCCTTTTGGGGTTGAGGATGGAGTCAAGCTCAACTCCCAGTCCTACTGCCAGTTTCTGGAAGACACCTTCTTCAAGTAGTGGTACAGGAAGAAGTCTGCATCCTTCAAGAAAAACATGATTTTCATGCAGGACAATGCTCCATCACACGCGTCCAAGTACTCCACAGCGTGGCTGGCAAGAAAGGGTATAAAAGAAGAAAATCTAATGACATGGCCTCCTTGTTCACCTGATCTGAACCCCATTGAGAACCTGTGGTCCATCATCAAATGTGAGATTTACAAGGAGGGAAAACAGTACACCTCTCTGAACAGTGTCTGGGAGGCTGTGGTTGCTACTGCACGCAATGTTGATGGTGAACAGATCAAAACACTGACTGAATCCATGGATGGCAGGCTTGTGAGTGTCCTTGCAAAGAAAGGTGGCTATATTGGTCACTGATTTGTTTTTGGTTTGTTTTTGAATGTCAGAAATGTATATTTGTGAATGTTGAGATGTTATATTGGTTTCACTGGTAAAAATAAATAATTGAAATGGGTATATATTTGTTTTTTGTTAAGTTGCCTAATAATTATGCACAGTAATAGTCACCTGCACACACAGATATCCCCCTAAAATAGCTATAACTAAAAACAAACTAAAAACTACTTCCAAAACTATTCAGCTTTGATATTAATGAGTTTTTTGGGTTCATTGAGAACATGGTTGTTGTTCAATAATAAAATTAATCCTCAAAAATACAACTTGCCTAATAATTCTGCACTCCCTGTAATTGGGTTTCATGTCCTTTTAGAGATGTTCTCATTGTACGTTTATTATTTTTGTTTATCTTTAGTACATTATGATTATACTTTATTTCTGTATAGCTTAACAAATTGCATTGCATTTTGTATTTTCTCTCGGTGAAATTAGTTTACAATTGTGTGATGAACAGATGTGTTGTAGGGTGTGTCTGAAACTTACTCACATCCCTCACTATATTCTCTAAGCATTTTACAGCTGTATCGCTCACCAATATATCTCACCAACTAAATGCAAGTGAAATTTTTTCAAAATTCTAAATATACTCAACTGACAGAAAAGTAGTTTAACTAAACTATAGGCAAATACAAGTTAAACTGAATTTAAACATTTTTGTTTAATTTATATTTGCTGCAAAGTGAGAATTTATATCAGTGCCAGATGCTCACCTGTTAACCTCACTCTCCCATGTGAGATTTTTTTTATTCCAGAGAGCTGTCTTCTATTAGAGGCAGTTCGCTGGAACTTCTAGGTGCCGCCCCTTTTCTTGTACCTCTAAAGGTCTGTAACATGACTGCACTTTATACTGGAGAGTTTTTGAGAATCTGGCCCTTTGTTATCAAGCACCCTATTTATAAATGCAACAAAGAAAAATACTCATTTTAAATATCAATTTAAATTGTAAAATGTTCTCTTTAAATGTGTTCCCTAAGATACATTTACCTGCTGGAGTGTAATTATATTGTTTACTAATATCCATTTAGCTTTGTTTTATCATTTAAAAATAGCTGTTTTGCATGTGGACATTTTCAGTATAGCTGGTGGTTTCAATACTGCACAATCTGGCTATAGAAAAGCTAGGTAAACACATAAGGGAATATATAACTGACAGCAACCAATACCCGAATTTAGCCACCAAATATTTAGGACTCCCTGTCTAACCTCTATCAAATGGTCTACAACAGAAGTGTTTTTTTCCCATCACTAGAATGTTACATGTTGGATTATATTTAGGAACAGATTCTGAGAAGTGGGCAAAGCATAACAGCAGATCCCTCATTTACTGCCAGGATAAAATAGCATCCAGCAGGGCAGCTTGCTTCTTTAAACATCACTGATAGCATTCTGAGCCCTTGCCAAAATATGCACGGCTGCCTCAAGGGTACTGTACAGCTACAATGAAATATCTGTTTATCTTCACAACACGGCTAGGTATTTCCTCAGCGGTATGCTATGTATATACTCTATCACATGCTTCAGCAAATTATCCAACATCAATACAGAGACATTTATTTTGCATTGCTACAGCTTCCGGACTTGTGAGTTCACTGAACATTAATTTTATTATGCACAAACATTCATAATACAAACAGCAATGCTAAATAGTCTTCCATTAAAGGGCCATGATAGGCGAAAAATGATGTGCTCTAATTCGTTAGCGCATGTAATTCTAAAACTATCGACCCTACACTATCTGTGTGTTTAACCCCCGACAAAGGGGTTAAACACACAGTAGAAGTGCTGCTCAGAACCCACAGAGCACTGCTAGTCCCGAGTCGAGACCGCCGATGATCCAATCAGCAGCTTTAGTTGCATGACTTAGATGTGTAACTAGAACTGCAGATTGGATAAGCGTCAAATTCTGCTCCAACTAGCAGTGCTCTTCAGGTCCCAAGCAGTTGTTCTACTGTTTATTTAACCCCTTTGCCATGGTTAGACACACAGTAGTTCAGGGTCGATAGTCTTAAAATTGCATGTATTAATTATTAGAGAGTGTCATTTTTTGACTATTCTAAAAATGTCTCATATGCATTTGAAAGAACAATATATTTCACGTGTACATCTGATAATATGGGGCTTGGTTAGATGTCTGAAAATCAGCACAATGTTATTAAACAATAAGCAAAACTATACATTGTTACAAAACCACTCCCAGAAGGGCTGTATAAAAACACAATTTATGCTTACCTGATAAATTTATTTCTCTTGTGGTGTATCCAGTCCACGGATCATCCATTACTTGTGGGATATTCTCATTCCCAACAGGAAGTTGCAAGAGGACACCCACAGCAGAGCTGTAATATAGCTCCTCCCCTAACTGTCATAGCCAGTCATTCGACCGAAAACAAGCCGAGAAAGGAGGAACCATAGGGTGTAGTGGTTACTGTAGTTTAAATTTAAAAATTACCTGCCTTAAAATGACAGGGCGGGCCGTGGACTGGATACACCACAAGAGAAATAAATTTATCAGGTAAGCATAAATTGTGTTTTCTCTTGTAAGGTGTATCCAGTCCACGGATCATCCATTACTTGTGGGATACCAATACCAAAGCTAAAGTACACGGATGAAGGGAGGGACAAGGCAGGAACTTAAATGGAAGCCTGTAAAACCTTTCTCCCAAATATAGCCTCCAAAGAAGCAAAAGTATCAAATTTGTAAAATTTTGAAAAAGTATGAAGCGAAGACCAAGTCGCCGCCTTGCAAATCTGTTCAACAGAAGCCTCATTTTTAAAGGCCCAAGTGGAAGCCACAGCTCTAGTGGAATGAGCTGTAATCCTTTCAGGAGGCTGCTGTCCAGCAGTCTCATAGGCTAAGCGGATTAAGCTTCTTAGCCAAAAAGAAAAATAGGTTGCCAAAGTCTTTTGACCTCTCCTCTGTCCAGAGTAGACAACAAACAAAGCAGATGTTTGACGAAAATCTTTAGTAGCTTGTAAGTAAAACTTTAAAGCACAGACCACGTCCAGATTGTGTAACACAAGGATGGAACCACAATCTCTTGATTGATATTCTTGTTAGATACCACCTTAGGTAAGAACCCAGGTTTGGTACGCAGGACTACCTTATCCGTATAAAAAATCAGATAAGGAGAATCACATTGTAAGGCAGATAGCTCAGAGACTCTACGAGCCGAGGAAATAGCTACCAAAAAAAAAAAAGAACTTTCCAAGATAAAAGTTTGATATCTATGGAATGAAGAGGTTCAAACGGAACTCCTTGAAGAACCTTAAGAACCAAGTTTAAGCTCCATGGTGGAGCAACAGGTTTAAACACAGGCTTGATTCAAACTAAAGCCTGAAAAAATGCCTGAACGTCTGGAACATCTGCCAGACACTAGTGCAAAAGAATAGACAGAGCAAAAATCTGTCCCTTTAAGAAACTAGCTGACAATCCTTTTTCCAAACCTTCTTGGAGAAAAGATAAAATCCTAGGAATCCTGACCTTACTCCATGAGTAACCCTTGGATTCACACCAATAAAGATATCTACGCCATACCTTATGGTAAATTTTCCTGGTGACAGGCTTTCGTGCCTGTCTTAAGGTATCAATAACTGACTCGGAGAAGCCACGCTTTGATAAAATCAAGCATTCAATCTCCAGGCAGTCAGCCTCAGAGAAATTAGATTTGGATGGTTGAAAGGACCCTGAAGTAGAAGGTCCTGTCTCAGAGGCAGAGACCATGGTGGAAAGGATGACATGTCCACTAGATCTGCATACCAGGTCCTGCGTGGCCACGCAGGTGCTATCAGAATCACCGATGCTCTCTCCTGCTTGATCTTGGCAATCAGTCGAGGGAGCAGAGGAAACGGTGGAAACACATAAGCCAGGTTGAAAGACCAGGGCGCTGCTAGAGTATCCATCAGTGTCGCCTTGGGATCCCTGGACCTGGATCCGTAACACGGAAGCTTGGCGTTCTGGCGAGACACCATGAGATCCAGTTCTGGTTTTCCCCAACGGAGAATCAGTTGTGCAAATACCTCCGGATGGAGTTCCCACTCTCCCGGATGAAAAGTCTGACGACTTAGAAAATCCGCCTCCCAGTGCTCTACACCTGGGATATGGATAGCTGATAGGTGGCAAGAGTGAATCTCTGCCCAGTGAATTATTTTTGAAACTTCTAACATCTCTAGGGAACTTCTTGTTCCCCCTCGATGGTTGATGTAAGCTACAGTCGTGATGTTGACCGACTGAAATCGGATGTACCTCAGAGTTGCTAACTGAGGCCAAACCTGAAGAGCTCTTAGTTCCAGAATATTTATTGGAAGGAGAGACTCCTCCTGAGTCCACGATCCCTGAGCCTTCAGGGAGTTCCAGACTGCACCCCAACCTAGAAGGCTGGCATTTGTTGTTACAATAGTCCAATCTGGCCTGCGAAGGTCATACCTTTGGACAGATGGACCCGAGATAGCCACCAGGGAAGAGGATCCCTGGTCTCTTGGTCCAGATTCAGTTGAGGGGCCAAATCTGTGTAATCCCCGCTCCACTGACTGAGCCTGCATAGTTGCAGCGGTCTGAGATGTAAGCGTGCAAACGGCACTATGTCCATTGCCGCTACCATTAAGCCGATTACTTCCATACACTGAGCCACCAAAGGGCGCGGAATGGAATGAAGAACCCGACAGGAATTTAGAAGCTTTGATAACCTGGACTCCGTCAAGGTAAATTTTCATTTCTACAGAATCTATCAGAGTCCCTAGAAAGGAAACTCTTGTGAGTGGGGATAGAGAACACTTTTCCTCGTTCACTTTCCACCCATGCGACCTCAGAAATGCCAGTACTACGTCCATATGAGACTTGGCAATTTGGAAGTTTGACGCCTGTATCAGGATGTCGTCTAAATAAGGGGCTACTGCTATGCCCCGCGGCCTTAGGACCGCCAAAAGCGACCCTAGAACCTTTGTAAAGATTCTTGGGGCTGTAGCTAATCCAAAGGGAAGAGCTACAACTGGTAATGCCTGTCTTGAAAGGCAAACCTGAGACACCAATGATGATCTTTGTGTATTGGAATGTGAAGATAAGCATCCTTTAGATCCACTGTAGTCATATATTGATCCTCCTGGATCAGTGGTAGGATGGTACGAATAGTTTCCATCTTGAACGACGGAACTTTGAGGAATTTGTTTAAGATCTTTAGATCCAAAATCGGTCTGAAGGTTCCCTCTTTTTTGGGAACCACAAACAGATTTGAGTAAAAACCCTGTTCCTGTTCCTCCTTTGGAACTGGATGCATCACTCCCATAACTAGGAGGTCTCGTACACAGTGTAAGAATGCCTCACTCTTTATCTGGTTTGCAGATAATTGTGAAAGGTGAAATCTCCCATTTGGGGGGGGAAGCTTTGAAGTCCAGAAGATATCCCTGGGATATAATTTCCAACGCCCAGGGATCCTGAACATCTCTTGCCCATGCCTGGGCGAAGAGTGAAAGTCTGCCCCCTACTAGATCCGTTACCAGATAGGGGGTCGTTCCTTCATGCTGTCTTAGAGGCAGCAGCAGGCTTTTTGACCTGCTTACCTTTTTTCCAGGTCTGGTTTGGTCTCCAGACCGTCTTGGATTGAGCAAAAGTTCCCTCTTGTTTATTATTAGAGGAAGTTGATGCCGCACCTGCCTTGAAGTTTCGAAAGGCACGAAAATTAGACTGTTTGGCCCTAGATTTGGACCTGTCCTGAGGAAGGGCACAACCTTTTCCTCCCGTGATATCAGCAATAATCTCCTTCAAATCAGGCCCGAATAGGGTCTGCCCCTTGAAGGGAATGTTAAGTAGCTTAGATTTTAAAGTCACGTCAGCTGACCATGATTTAAGCCATAGCGCTCTGCGCGCCTGTATAGCAAAACCAGAATTCTTAGCCGTTAGTTTATTCAAATGAACAATGGCATCAGAAATAAAATAATTGGCTAGCTTAAGTGCTCTAAGTTTGCCAAGTATGTCATCCAATGGAGTCTCTACCTGTAAAGCCTCTTCCAGAGACTCAAACCAGTACGCCGCAGCAGCAGTGACAGGGGCAATGCATGCAATGGGCTGTAGGATAAAACCTTGTTGAATAAATATTTTCTTAAGGTAACCTTCTAATTTTTTATCCATTGGCTCTAAAAAAGCACAACTGTCCTCGACAGGGATAGTAGTACGCTTTGCTAGAGTAGAAACTGCTCCCTCCACCTTAGGGACTGTCTGCCATAAGTCCCGTGTGGTAGCGTCTATTGGAAAACATTTTTCTAAAAATAGGAGGGGAAGAGAACGGCACACCTGGTCTATCCCATTCCTTATTAATAATTTCTGTAAACCTTTTAGGTATTGGAAAAACATCAGTACACACCGGCACTGCAAAGCATTTATCCAGTCTACAAAATCTCTCTGGCACTGCAATGGTATCACAGTCATTCAGAGCAGCTAAAACCTCCCTAAGTAACACGCGGAGGTGTTCAAGCTTAAATTTAAATGTAGAAATATTAGAATCAGGTATCTTTCCTGAGTCATTAACATCACCCACTGACTGAAGCTCTCCTTCCTCAGCTTCTGCATATTGTGAGGCAGTATCAGACATGGTTCTTAAAGCGTCAGTATGCTCTGCATTTTGTCTCACCCCAGAGCTATCTCGCTAACCTCTAAGTTCAGGTAATCTGGCTAATACCGCTGACAGTGTATTATCCATGACTGCCGCCATGTCTTGTAAAGTAAACGCTATGGGCGCCCTAGATGTACTTGGCGCCATTTGAGCGGGAGTCCCTTGGGCGGGAGTCAAAGGGTCTGACACGTGGGGAGAGTTAGTCGGCATAGCTTTCCCCTCGTCAGATTCCTCTGGTGATAACTTTTTTAAAAACAGAATATGATCTTTATTGCATAAAATGAAATCAGTACATTTGGTACACATTCTAAGAGGGGGTTCCACCATGGCTTTTAAACATAATGAACAAGGAGTTTCTTCTATGTCAGACATGTTTATGCAGACTAGCAATGAGACTAGCAAGCTTGGAAAACACTTTAAATCAAGTTAACAAGCAAATATAAAAAACGGTACTGTGCCTTTAAGAGAAACAAATTTTGTCAGAATTTGAAAAACAGTGAAAAAAAGCAGTAAATCAAACGAAATTTTTACAGTGTATGTAATAGGCTAGCAGAGCATTGCATCCACTTGCAAATGGATGATTAACCCCTTAGTTCAAAAAACGGATAAAAAAAACGAAATAGACGTTTTTTAACAGTCACAACCAACTGCCACAGCAAGCTGTGGTCCTACCATCCCCAATAAACGACTTTGGAAAGCCTTTGAGCCCTTTAGAGATGTCCTATAGCATACAGGGGACTCCTGAGGGAAGCTGGATGTCACAGTTTGTAATTTTAACTGCACCAACTGTAACTTTTATACTAGAACAGTGGAAAGCCTCAGTAAAACTGTTTCTAGTCAAAATTTAAGCCAGCCATGTGGAAAAAACTAGGCCCCAATAAAGTTTTATCACCAATGCATATATAAAAACGATAAAACATGCCAGCAAACGTTTATATTGCAATATCATAAGGGTATTACCCCTGGGAGTAAGCATGATACCAGTCGTTATCAAATCACTGTATTCAGGCTTAACTTACATTAATCCGGTATCAGCAGCATTTTCTAGTGTTTTCCATCTCTAGAAAAAATTATAACTGCACATACCTGATAGCAGAATAAACTGCACGCCATTCTCTCGCTGAAGTTACCTCATCTGTGTAATCCCCTCAGACATATGTGTGAATAGCAATGGATCTTAGTTACAACCTGCTAAGATCATAGAAACCTCAGGCAGATTCTTCTTCTATTTACTGCCTGAGATAAAATAGCACAACTCCGGTACTATTTAAAAATAACAAACTTTTGATTGAAGAAAATAAACTAACTATATTTAACCACTCTCTCCTACAACATCCTAGCTTGTTGAGAGTTGCAAGAGAATGACTGGCTATGAAAGTTAGGGGAGGAGCTATATTACAGCTCTGCTGTGGGTGTCCTCTTGCAACTTCCTGTTGGGAATGAGAATATCCCACAAGTGATGGATGATCCGTGGACTGGATACACCTTACAAGAGAAATGTATAATCTATAAAACGTTTATGCAAAGATAAATCTATTGTACAATGTCCCTTTAAAGACACAAACTCAAAATTTCCCATTATGAATGCAAGAGAGAAACAATTTTTTTTTTTTAAAACAAAGTTTTTTTATTGAGGTTATTAGCAATACAGCATTCATTACATGACAACATAGATATTAACTCTACAAACTTATGACACCATGGATGACCTCTGCAACACACAATGTACGAAGAATATCATGTCATTTCTAAAGATAGTTAAGTCTACATAAAAAATAAAAATAAAGACAAAAGAGAGGATATATAAATAATAATGAAACCTCTTTTTCTATTTTTCTTTACTGAATGTTAGTGACGTACCTCTTTAGTATAGCATTCTGTCCTTTGGTATGATACTTTCAACTGGCTTATGTAAAATAAGGAATCTAACTGAGAGGTACCTTTTCCCCTCCTAGTCTAATCTATAGGTCACATATGAACCTATCTCTAATAGCTTATGTCGCTAGAGGAAATTGTAATGATACATAGCCACTTACTGGCATGATTTATAAACATCAATAGAAAGAAAAGTGCGGATTAATACCGCATAAGACATTCACCATAGTAGGTGTATGCATATACGGATAAGGGAGGGGGGGGGGGGGGAACATATCTTACGCAGGATAGATTTTTAAGTCAAAGATAAGGTAAGGGGGAGGGTGGGGATGGGGGGGGGCGGAGCTATATAAAATGTTACACTCAAGGGCATATTTAGTTCTCTGTAATTTTTTTTTTTTTTTTTTTTTTTTTTGTTTTGTTAGTTACGCTATAAGTGAGGGTGAGAGTAAGGGTGAAAAACTGTGAAATATCTCGGATTCTTTCACAATAAAAGCACTAAGGGAGCCATAAATAATTTGTACCTATGTAAGATGCAATGGAGTCTGACACCATAAGATAGGCTAAGTAGCCTGTACAACTTAAAATTACCTTTGCGATTTCTTTGGGAATATACTCACACTGCTAAGATGTAATAATAAATAGAATAGAAGGAGCTAAGTTATCCTAAAACTTTACCTACAGCCCCGCCCCGGCCGCTGGCAGAGCGCAGGTATTAAGAATAGAAAATAAGACTCCTTCAAACATATATACCGTACATAGTTATGACTACGGGAGTCTAATTATCCATACATATATAATCAAGAGGCCTCTTGACAAATAATACAACTGACAGCTGAATATTAAATGTGCTAAACAAAGATGCAGATATCAGAGTTATAGGGATGTAGTACCAAGATAAAACAAAGTGCCATTATTCATATGAGATAGTTTGACATCTAACTGTGGGTTAGAAACATACACAAGCATGTTAAACATTTCCAAGCAGTGGGGCTTCCATGAAAATATATGCATTAGATTTTTAGAGCTAAATGAGCATAACCCGTAATTGGCATGTCACATTCTCAGATCTTCAGTAACTTATCTCTAAAGAAGTTGCATTAGAATGGGGCAAGCAGAGAAACAGGAAAAAGAAACAAATTCAAAAGGCTAAAGATATATTGTGGCTAATATGTTTTCCATGCCATTACCATTATAACTGTATTTTATGAATATCATCAAGTAGAGGGCCTGACCCAAAAAACATAAACATAGGTATAGAATGAAAAGGAACAAAAACCCCAAAAACAATATATATCAGATTTTCATGAACAATATATGAGAACATCTTAACACACATCTGAAACTGTTTGCTGAAGTATTCAACTATAACTATATCTGTATAGCAGCTCTGGAGGTAACGATCCTGAACTGGGTCAAACTTTCCTCCACTGAGCAAAATGGTAATAGCTTGCTATCCCACACCGCATGTGTCCAGCCTGTGTCTCAAGTCATGAGCTAGGAATAAAGGTGACCATTCAGGCTCCTCAGCTCCGGTGAGATCAAATGAACATGTCATGTCACTTAGGGGGTCTGGATGAGCTCTACTTATAGACCACAGCTGACTTCTATCGGCATCATTATCGGCAAATACTCCATACGGCTTCAGGAAATACGCTCTCGTAGTGTGCATTTCTGTAAAGCATGTGTCCATGTCAGAGCAATTTCGCTGCACTGCCGCATCGCAGCGGTCTTTAATAGTAATACCACTCGGCTCAAACATAGACACTGCAGGCTTTAAGGCTGAGCCGCCGCTCTCGAGCTGCATACAATGGGCCTCTTCTTTGCTACCTGAGGAAGGAGAGTCGTCTGCAGCCTGCATCTGTAGTTCCTCAATTCTGTTCTCCGCCATCTTGTTTCCCTCATGATCTCTCAAGGTTAATCGCGGGTCATCACCCCCGAGCTTCTGAATTTGTGACTCATACACATAGTCTAGCAGCAACAATAAGTCTTCTGCTAGGCTCCGAAAATGTCTCTCCAACAGTTGCTGAGTTCTCTGCTCCCATACTTGTAGCGCTTCCATCTTTGCCGGGTTAGTTGTATGCAAATGCGGCTCCACCTCACACAACCCACACCACAGGCCAGGGAGATTCTTATGCCGACGCAGAGTCTAATATTATTTTCAAGACCATAGAGATATTCATCTCACTCTTCGAGGCTTAATGAGAATTAAAGCTTAATATAAAGTTCCTTAATGAGCTCAAAATAATGAAATGATTAGATAAACAGCAGGAGCTCTAGTGAGGTGCGTCTTTCTGCTTCGGCAGTTGGCTCCGCCCCCCCGAGAGAAACAATTTTAGGTTTATAAAAAAGTTAAGAGGGACAACAGAAGCGTAAGCGAATTCTGCAAGATTCAGAGCCCTGACCCTACTACGTGTTACACAAGGCTTGCTTGATAAGCGTAGAAGCTTATATATCTGTCCCTATGTGGCTACTGCAGAGGAGAGAGGATATACATACTCAACAGGCTTTTCAAAGGGTTTATGCCTGGATGCAAAACTATGTAAATGTTGGCACATAGGTTGCATTATAAATGTTTTCATTATATAAAAATTGAGGAGACTGATCGGTATGAGTGCAACTATGCCCTTATTTACAAGAGCTTACACTAGGCATGTTGTAATTTAAGTATATTTAAAAAAAAACATAATTTATGCTTACCTGATAAATTTATTTCTCTTGTAGTGTAGTCAGTCCACGGGTCATCCATTACTTATGGAATATATCTCTTCCTAACAGGAAGCTGCAAGAGGATCACCCAAGCAGAGCTGCTATATAGCTCCTCCCCTCACATGTCATATTCAGTCATTCGACTAAAGCAGACGAGAAAGGAGAAACCATAGGGTGCAGTGGTGACTGGAGTTTAATTAAAATTTAGATCTGCCTTAAAGACAGGGCGGGCCGTGGACTGACTACACTACAAGAGAAATAAATTTATCAGGTAAGCATAAATTATGTTTTCTCTTGTTAAGTGTAGTCAGTCCACGGGTCATCCATTACTTATGGAATACCAATACCAAAGCTAAAGTACACGGATGAAGGGAGGGACAAGGCAGGAACATTAAACAGAAGGAACCACTGCCTGAAGTACCTTTCTCCCAAAAATAGCCTCCGAAGAAGCAAAAGTGTCAAATTTGTAAAATTTTGAAAAGGTGTGAAGCGAAGACCAAGTCGCAGCCTTGCAAATCTGTTCAACAGAGGCCTCATTTTTAAAGGCCCAGGTGGAAGCCACAGCTCTAGTAGAATGAGCTGTAATCCTTTCAGGAGGCTGCTGTCCAGCAGTCTCATAGGCTAAACGTATTATGCTACGAAGCCAAAAAGAGAGAGAGGTAGCCGAAGCCTTTTGACCTCTTCTCTGTCCAGAGTAAACGACAAACAGGGAAGAAGTTTGACGAAAATCTTTAGTTGCCTGCAAATAGAACTTCAGGGCACGGACTACGTCCAGATTATGCAAAAGTCGTTCCTTCTTTGAAGAAGGGTTAGGACACAGTGATGGAACAACAATCTCTTGATTGATATTCCTGTTAGTAACTACCTTAGGTAAGAACCCAGGTTTAGTACGCAGAACTACCTTGTCTGAATGAAAAATCAGATAAGGAGAATCACAATGTAAGGCAGATAACTCAGAGACTCTTCGAGCCGAGGAAATAGCCATCAAAAACAAAACCTTCCAGGATAACAGCTTGATATCAATGGAATGAAGGGGTTCAAATGGAACGCCTTGAAGAACATTAAGAACTAAGTTTAAGCTCCACGGTGGAGCAACAGTCTTAAACACAGGCTTAATCCTAGTTAAAGCCTGACAAAAAGCCTGAACGTCTGGAACTTCAGCCAGAAGTTTGTGTAGAAGAATAGACAGAGCAGAAATCTGATTAACCCCTTAATACCCAAAAACGGATAACAATTTAATAATTAACGTTTTTCTAACAGTCAAAAACACACTGTCACAGGTCTCCTGTGACTGATTACCTCCCTCAAAATGAATTTTGAAGACCCCTGAGCTCTCTAGAGACGATCTGGATCATGGAGGATGAAGTAGACAGATTGTGACTGAATTTTTTCTGCGCAAAAAAGCGCTAAAATAGGCCCCTCCCACTCATATTACAACAGTGGGGAAGCTCAGAAAACTGTTTCTATGCAGAAAACAAAGATGGCCATGTGGTAAAAATCATGCCCCAATAAGTTTTTATCACCAAGTACCTCACAAAAAACGATTAACATGCCAGTAAACGTTTTAAACATACATTTGAAAAGTTATGAATTGTTATTAATAAGCCTGCTACCAGTCGCTTTTACTGCAGTTAAGGCTCATACATTATTTCAGTATTGACAGTATTTTCAGAGTCAATTCCATTCCTTAGAAAAATACATTCAGTGTACACACACTCATCAGCCTAATACCAGTCGCTATCACTGCATTTAAGGCTGAACTTACTTTACATTGGTATCAGCAGTATTTTCTCAGTCAATTCCATTCCTCAGTAAAATAATTTACTGCACATACCTCATTTGCAGGGGGGCCCTGCATGCTATTCCCCTTCTCTGAAGTTACCTCACTCCTCAGATGAGAACAGCCAGTGGATCTTAGTTACGTCTGCTAAGATCATAGAAAACGCAGGCAGATTCTTCTTCTAATGCTGCCTGAGAATAAACAGCACACTCCGGTGCCATTTAAAATAACAAACTTTGATTGTAGAAATAAACTAAATTAAAAAACACCACAGAACTCTCACAGCGACCTATCTTTAGTTAGGCTGCAAGAGAATGACTGAATATGACATGTGAGGGGAGGAGCTATATAGCAGCTCTGCTTGGGTGATCCTCTTGCAGATTCCGGTTAGGAAGAGATATATTCCATAAGTAATGGATGACCCGTGGACTGACTACACTTAACAAGAGAAAAAAACAAGGCTGTGCTGTCAAAGTTCTTAACACACATGCACACTCCTGAGCCTACCTCAGTATGCTTCCATGAAAAAGAAGCATAGTTTCAACAAAGGATACCAAGAAAAAGAGGTAAATTTGTTAATACAATTAACTTGCCTTCTCGTCTGAAACATGAAAGTTTATTTTACTCAAATAAAACAGAACAAATGTTTAGCAAATTCTACATTCAAAAACAAAAAAGAAGTTATCTAGCACTCAAATAAGTAATGTTTTGGCCAAGTACGGTTTTGCCTTCCAAGCATGGTCACGGACAGCATGGTGCAATGTGTTAATGCACAGATCCACGAAGAGACACACCTCATCTCTTGAAAGTTTCTGTCTCCTACACATCTATCACTACACAGATAAATATTGTGCATACAACACTGTCTAATATATATCCCTGCATCAAAGTACACATAGTATTTAGCCAGATAAAAGGCTGCGTTTAAAAAGGTGAAATTAGCATAAGCATTTATTTATAGTAAGGATGGTTGATTAATGGAACAGATATACAACAGAAGTGGTAAAGGAAAACTACAAAAAGAATGCAGGATGCCAGGGGTAAGCATACGTTAGACAGTAATATTTAGACAGTAATATGAGCGGATTACAATGTTTACAGGTTTCACTGTGGTCCTCAAAGCCATAGGCTGGATAATCATTAGTTTAAGCCCTAGGTACTGGTTTATTCTTAAAGGGACATTAAACACTTTGAGATGGTGATATAAAATGATAAATTGTATATATAAAAACAACTCTGCAATATACTTTCATTATTTATTTTGTCCTCTTTGCCTGTAATTCCATTCTGAAAATATGAGCTTTTCAGTTCCTGTTAGAAATGGAAGTGCAGAACACGGTTAAATCCAGCACAAGCATTGGCTGCACACTCTAATGACCTATTTATAACTGACCCTAATTGGCCACAGCAGAGAAGGTAACACAAGTTACAACATGGCAGCTCCCAGTGTTTTATAGACACTAAAACTTTACACTTATTTTGTCACTTTTTAAACAACTAATGAAACTTTAAAAATTACATCTACATGTTAGTCATGGACTAATCTTTTCTTTGAATGCATCATTCTATCTAGCAAGTATTTAGTGTTTAATGTCCCTTTAAGGCAAACTAAAGCCAAAATAAACGTTCATAATTCAGATAGAACATGCCATTTTAAAACACTTTTCACTTCCATTATCAAAATGTCCACAATCTTTTTATATGAACACTTTCTGAAGCACCGACTCCTACTGAGCATGTGGAAGAATTCATAGTATATACCTATATGCATTTTGGGATTGGCTGAAGGCTGTCACATGATGGGAGGGAGGGGAGAAAATGGAAATAACTTTGAAATTGGTCCAAAAAAATAAATAAAAATCTACTACTCATTTGAAATTGCATTGTATTTTTTTTTTCACAATGCATTTGTTAGTTATGCAATTCTACTGTATTTAAAAGAGCAGTAGATACAGTAGATTTGCATAATCAGCAAATGCATGATATAATTTGTCAGTCTGAAATTCAAATGAGTAGATTTTATTTCTAAGTTATGTCTATTTCCACTCCCCCTGTTTCATGTGACAGCTTTGATAACTTTCCAATTTAAGCCTACTATCAATTGTTCTTTTTTCTCTTGGTATCTTTATTTGAAAAAGCAAGAATGTAAGCATAGTAGCTGGCCCATTTTTGGTTCAGTAACCTGGTTAGCACTTTTTGATTTGTGTCTAAATGTAGCCACCAATCAGCAGGTGTTACCCAGGTGCTGAACCAAAAATAGGCCGGCTCCTAAGCTTACATTTAAATAAAGATACCAAGAGAACAAAGAAGAATTGATAATATGAGTAAATTAGAACGTTGCTTGAAATTGCATGCTCTATCTGAAACATGAATGTTTAATTTTGACTAGACTATTCCTTTAATAATACATTGTTACACAAACAAAACGTAGAGAAGAAAAGATGAAAGCTATTTGATTTGCCTATTTTGCTTTAAACTTCTCCATATCGTCTGGGCTTGAGTCTGCAAACAACACTAGCCACAGTAAAACGGTTAGTATGAAATGCATGGTTTTGCAGCTGTTATCAGCTAAAAGCTATTAGGGACAGATATGCAGCAAGGTTAGCTTCAAGAATCAGCAGGATGCATATTGAGGTCTGAGAATGAAAAAAAAAACCTCACATTTTCAGAGCTAAATTACAAGAAAACGGGGGACAAAATAAATTATGAAAGTTACTGCAAAGTTGTTTCATTAAGCATAACATGTTATATAAAAATCTCTGGGTGTTTACCGTCCCTTTAATGGCTTAATGGCACAGTGTTAAGACTACAGGTGTTATAAATGAATCCCTGGTTCATCTTTACGGTAATCTGAAGGCAATTTGAATGAGGATCAGCTTTACCGACATTTAGAGTAACCTGAATGAGAACAAATTACTCATTAGTGTTACTTCCTCACAAATATAAAATGTATAGGCGTGGCATTTCCCTGGGGGATGAATACACACTTGTATGCCAACGAAATATAATTTCCCTTTGGGTGGAGATTAAGCAGCAATGGGAACATCAAATTAAAGAGTCATCCTAGACAGCCGATTGCAAAACAAGTATATTTTGCTTAATTACATAGGTCTAAAAAGCATTAAGTATGAGACTGTAAACCATATACTTCCCTGTGATACTGCTTTGGAGCTTGTATCGATTTTAAATATTTTAAATTTAAAACAGGTGAATTTCCTGTATACTTTGTATTTCAGGTATGTGGGTTCACTAAACTAGATCACAAACTTCCATTTTGGATATGGCCTGAAATTCTGAATATGTTAAGGGCATACAAGGCCTGGCCAAAAATACCTTCAACAAGAGTTTCATTTTTTTAAAAAAAAAAAACACTAACTTAATAAAACCTCTCTTAAACTGGATGACCACAACATATTAACAGGACATGAAAGTAAAAATGGCACTTTAAATTATAACCAACATTCCAGTTTACTTAAACAAAGAGTAAAGGATCAGAAGGATGTATAGGGGAGGAACTAAAGCCTCACTTTACAATCTTCAAATATACCAGTTAGTTTAACAATCCCTTAAAATATTATTCCTTAAAATATGGTTTTCTTTCTCCCTTTTGAGTTTCATATCCTTATAACTTCTGTATAATTTTATATTAAAAAATATATACTTTTTAAATACAATTTTAAATATTGCATTTATAAAATAAATTAAATATAAAATATTTTATTTATAAAAATCCCCACACCCACCTGTCATTTTGTAAATGAACCTGCCTGCGAGGTTAAATGATTACTTTCTGTTATAATTTTTAAGCTAAACAACTAACATATTAAAGTTAATAAACATTAATTAAAACCTACTGACCTATATTTTCTCCAAAACAAAGTTTCATAACGTTCTAAAAGTTATATCTTTTATTCGCCGATGATGTCACGTTATCCTGCCCACTATTTTCAGCACTGCATGTTCAAAATACTTAAACCAATAACTTTGTGTTTAAAGCGCCATTTTGAAACCTAGGTATTGTAAACGGATTGGTACAGAGCAAAGGATACCCACGGAGTGGGTTTGGAAATCAATTAAATTTGCCGACAAGATTTCTGATATACGGTAGAGATATGTTAATGAAATGCTATTGATAAAAAGCGTATTTGGGGTAGTTAGTTAGTAACAGGCATTGAAAATATTTACTTACAGTGGCCCTTTAAGCTCGGTTCATCCAATAACAAATGTTGGCTAAACCTGAAGGTTAAAGGGACAGTCAACTCCAAAAATGTTATTGTTTAAAAAGATAGATAATCCCTTTATTACCCATTTCCCAGTTTGCATACCCAACACAGTTATATTAATACACTTTTTACCTCTGATTACCTTGTATCTAAGCCTCTTCTGACAGCACCCTGATCACATGACTTTTGTTTATTATCTATTGACTTGCATTTTAGCCAATTAGTGCAGTGTTAGCCACAACTTCACGGGTGTGAACACAATGTTATCTATATTTCCCACATGAACTAGCAGTCTTCTGTTGTGAAAAGCAAATAAAAAAGCATGTGATAAGAGGCTGTCTGTAGTGGCTTAGAAACAGGCAGACAATTAGAGGTTTAAATGTTATAAAGTATATTAATATAACAATGTTGGTTGTGCAAAGCTGGGGAATGGGTAGTAAAGGCATTATCTATATTTTTAAACCATAACAATGTTGGTGTTGACTGTCCCTTTAAGTTTGGCTTTTACTTACCACAATACAGAATGATCCCCTATTTTAAACCTGAACTAAAATGTTATTAAAACATATGTCCTTCCATATAGGCAGGGCTTCTATACTGCCGCTTTAAAAATGGCTCTTAAAGGGACACTGAAACCAAATTTTTTTATTTTGTGATTCAGATAGATCATGCAATTTTAAGCAGCTTTGTAATTTACTCCTGTTATCAACTTTTCTTCGTTCTCTTGCTATCTTTATTTGAAAAAGAAGGCATCTAAGCTTTTTTTTTGTTTTAGGACTCTGGACAGCACTTTTTTATTGGTGGATGAATTTATTCACCAATCAGCAAGAACTACCCAGGTTGTTCACCAAAAATGGGCCAGCATCTAAACTTACATTCTTGCATTTCAAATAAAGATACCAAGAGTATGAAGAAAATAATAATAGGAGTAAATTAGAAAGTTGCTTAAAATTGCATGCTCTATCTAAATCACAAAAGAAAAAAATTGTGGTCAGTGTCCCTTTAAGAAAAATATATGACATATGCAATTTGACCTACGTCTCATTTGAACTGGCAATATGGCAGCCATTTTTCTAGTAATCACTAGCTAACAACCCCTCACTTCTTTCACTTTTCTACAAATACCAACAGAACTTTGTAGCTTTCTTACTCATGCTTCAAACAAGCAAGAGACGTATATAAATCTGTGATTGGCTAATGGCTGTCACGTGATCTGGGTGCAGAGAAATGGAAGGATTTTGAAATGTGTCTGAAAAAAACAAAACAAACAATCTACTGCTCATTTGAAATTCAGAGTAATTACCATTACATAGTCTACTGGACTAAATGGTCCTTTAACGGCATTTAGCTTTATCTAAATACATTGCAAAGCAGAATTGTATGTAACAAACTATTTCTGCAATTTTAGTCTGTTATCTATTTATAAAGTTATAGAATCTGGGTTATTTTTAACTTGCTGTTGGATTATACAATTCTAAATGCATAATTGTATTGCTATTTCTATAGTTTTTAAATGCCTTATACATACATACATACATATATATATATATATATATATATACACACATACATATACATACATATACATACATACATACATACACACACACACACACACACACACTATATATATATATATATATATAAATAAAATATTCATTTAAAGGACCAGTGAGTGCTGCCATCTGTTCATTGCTATATATATATATATATATATATATATATATATATATATATATATATATATATATATATATATATATATATATATATATATATAACAAAATTTATGCTTACCTGATAAATTCCTTTCTCCTGTAGTGTGGTCAGTCCACGGGTCATCATTACTTCTGGGATATTAACTCCTCCCCAACAGGAAGTGCAAGAGGATTCACCCAGCAGAGCTGCTATATAGCTCCTCCCCTCTACGTCACACCCAGCCATTCGACCAAGAACCAACGAGAAAGGAGAAGCCAAAGTGCGCAGTGGTGACTGGAGTATAATTCAAAAATTTTTATAGACCTGCCATAAAAAACAGGGCGGGCCGTGGACTGACCACACTACAGGAGAAAGGAATTTATCAGGTAAGCATAAATTTTGTTTTCTCCTGTTAAGTGTGGTCAGTCCACGGGTCATCATTACTTCTGGGATACCAATACCAAAGCCAAAGCACACGGATGACGGGAGGGACAGGCAGGCTCCCAACACGGAAGGAACCACTGCCTGAAGAACCTTTCTCCCAAAAACAGCCTCCGAAGAAGCAAAAGTGTCAAATCTGTAAAATTTGGAAAAAGCATGAAGAGAAGACCAAGCTGCAGCCCTGCAAATCTGCTCAACAGAAGCCTCATTCTTAAAGGCCCAAGTGGAAGCCACAGCTCTAGCAGAATGCGCTGCAATTCCTTCAGGAGGCTGCTGTCCAGCAGTCTCACAGGCCAACCGCACCATGCTACGAAGCCAAAAAGAGAGAGAGGCAGCCGAAGCCTCCTGACCTCTCCTCTGACCAGAACAAACGACAAACAGGGAAGACGTTTGTCGAAAATCCCTAGTTGCCTGTAGACAAAACTTCAGGGCACGGACTACATCCAGACCGTGCAGCAGACGTTCCCTCTTCGAAGAAGGATCAGGACACAAAGATGGAACAACAATCTCCTGATTGATATTCCTGTTAGTGACCACCTTAGGTAGGAACCCAGGTCTAGTACGCAGAACTACCCTGTCTGAACGAAAAATCAGATAAGGAGAATCACAATGCAAGGCAGACAACCCAGAGACTCTTCGAGCCAAGGAAATCGCCACCAAAAACAGAACTTTCCAAGATAACAGCTTGACATCAATGGAATGAAGGGGTTCAAACGGAACACCCTGTAAAACATCAAGAACCAAGTTCAAACTCCACGGTGGAGCAACAGTTTCAAACACAGGCTTGATCCTAGCCAAAGCCTGACAAAAAGCCCGAACGTCCGGAACTTCTGACAGACGTTTGTGTAAAAGAATGGACAGAGCTGAAATCTGTCCCTTTAAGGAACTAGCGGATAAACCCTTTTCTAAACCTTCTTGTAGAAAAGACAATATCCTAGGAATCCTAACCTTACTCCATGAGTAACTCTTGGATTCGCACCAATATAAGTATTTGCGTCACTGCAAATTAGGCTAAAGTCTTATGCATACAGTATTATCCCAGTGAAGTGCCATTCCCCAGAATACTGAAGTGTAAAATATACATACATGACAGCCTGATACCAGTTGCTACTACTGCATTTAAGGCTGAGATTACATTAAATCGGTATGGCAGAATTTTCTCAGTCAAATTCCATTGTCAGAAAATAATATGCTGCTACATACCTCTCTGCAGATTAACCTGCCCGCTGTCCCCTGATCTGAAGTTTACCTCTCCTCAGATGGCCGACAACAGCAATATGATCTTAACTACGCCGGCTAAAATCATACAAAAAACTCAGGTAGATTCTTCTTCAAACTCTACCAGAGAAGGAACAACACACTCCGGTGCTGTTATAAAATAACAAACTTTTGATTGAAGGTATAAAACTAAGTATAATCACCACAGTCCTCTCACACATCCTATCTATTAGTTGGGTGCAAGAGAATGACTGGGTGTGACGTAGAGGGGAGGAGCTATATAGCAGCTCTGCTGGGTGAATCCTCTTGCACTTCCTGTTGGAGAGGAGTTAATATCCCAGAAGTAATGATGACCCGTGGACTGACCACACTTAACAGGAGAAATATATATATATATATATATATATATATATATATATATATATATATATATATATATGTCGCAGCTTCATGAAGATCCTGTAGTCTCAGCTGTAAAGTGACAGCCAAGACTGCTGTTCTTGAGCTGCAGGCAATCTGTCCTCATACGGTAACTAAGGATATGACAAATCTGCACTGATCATGCTTAGACAGTGACATGGTCTGTGTTACTGTCCGTATTGATCTCCTTCAGAGCTAGGTGCGTGAGGGAAACAGGGAGGCGGTACCCTATTGTACAGAAAAAGTATGTAAGGAAGAGGGAGAGAAGGGACACTACAGAAAAAAAAATCAGGGTGGGGGGACCCTACAATCAGGAGCACAGGGAGGGGGGGAACCACTAGACTACAGGGGGGGAAAATAGTACATAAACTGGGCACTGGCAGACTGTTGCCAGTACCTAAGATGGCAGACATAATTGGGAGGGATCAGGGAGGTGGGATGGTAAGAGGGGGTTTCGAAACTGCAGAAAATAAATCAATTCAATAAAGTGATGGCAAATGCAACACCTTTATATTTAGCCATTCAATGTGAAATTTAAAAATATTAGTTTCATTAATGAAAAAACATAGAATTAAAACTTACTTTAGTAACTTTTAAATAACTGCTACTGCACGCGCTGGCAGCCCCGACACTAAGACACTCCCACCCATGACGTTTTCGCCGTTGTCCAATCAAAATTGTGGCAGTTTGGCATGTTTTACTGGGAAAAAAAATGGATCTTTTGCCCATGCGTTTAATATTGAAGCACGCCACAATTTGGATTGGACAACGGCAAAAACGTTAGGGGGGGGAAGTGTCTTGGTGTTGGGGCTGCCGGAGTGTGCAGTAGCAAAGTAGCAGTTATAAATTTAAATAAGTTTAAATGTATGCTTTTTCATCAATGAAACTAATATTTTTACATTTCACATTGAATGGCAAAAAAAAAGTTGTTTAATTTACCATCTCTTTAAAATAAATAAATAAATAAATAAATAAAAACTCTAAAAAAAACGTAATACTGGCAAACTGTATAAGACAGAGCTGTTTGGGAGAGATCAGGGAGGTGTGAGGGTAATTCTTACACTAAAATATTATAACCCTTGCTAGCTAACTACCCTAACTACCCCCTTTCTCTGCCAGGAACTGTGGTGCGCAGCTGCAATTAGCGGCCTTATTACCAAAAAGCAATGGAAAAAACAGGCTTGTCTGCTATTTCTGAACAAAGGGGACACCAGAGAAGCTTCTACATCCATTTATGTTATAACTGCACAAACGATATGTAAATAATTTCAGTGAGAAACACAAAGTGTGTAAAAAAAAAAAGTTAATTTTTTTATATGATCGTATTTGGAGGTGAAACAGTGGCATGAAATATATAGAATGGGGGCCTTGCTCAATACCTTGGGTTGGCTACTAAAAACTAATTTTTTGATAGGCAGATAAAAAAGGCTCTATTTCTGTTTAAATGGAGTGATAGACAAAATGCTAAAAATTCTTTGGTATTTTGGGAATTTTTTTGTCTGGAATTCCTAATAGTGAAGGGGTTAAAGGGATATGAACCCCAACATTTTTCTATCATGATTCAGATAGAGAATGACATTTTAAACAACTTTCTAATTTACTTCTATTACCAAATATTCTTCTTCATTCGCTTGGTTAAAAAGCAGGGACATAAGTTCTGGTGCTGGTGTTCTGTGAAGGGACCTAACTTTATAAAACAGCGAACCATGTCACTTCCTGTGACGTTTCATCAGCTGTTGCTCTCAGTTTGAGCCTAATACGCATGCGTGGCAGATTCTTCACATTCCTGGGTGCATACGTAACGGTAAAAATATTTTCAATTGTGAAATTATGAAACCATTGTCTAGCGCATGCGTGGTCTTTTCTATCACAAATGGGGGTGTTTTATTGAACGATGTTTATTGAACACTGTACATTATGCTGTGACAGAAATAAATGTATAGTTATTTATAAATATTTATTTATATATAAGTTAAAAACATACAAACATTCAAAGCACTTGACTTTATGTTTACTGTGAAATACGATATGCAGTGGCGATATCCGAGTGGCTGTTAGTCATGCAGGGAGGAATAAACATCTTTTCATGTTAGTGCTTTGAATGTTTGTATGTTTTTAACTTATATATAAATAAATATTTATAAATAACTATACATTTATTTCTGTCACAGCATAATGTACAGTGTTCAATAAACATCGTTCAATAAAACACCCCCATTTGTGATAGAAAAGACCACGCATGCGCTAGACAATGGTTTCATAATTTCACAATTGAAAATATTTTTACAGTTACGTATGCGCCCAGAAATGTGAAGAATCTGCCACGCATGCGTATTAGGCTCAAACTGAGAGCAACAGCTGATGAAACGTCACAGGAAGTGACATGGTTCGCTGTTTTATAAAGTTAGGTCCCTTCACAGAACACCGGCCCATTTCCAGAGCACTATATGGCAGCAACTTTGCAGGAATGTTATCCATTTGCAGGAGCACTATATGGCAGCACTATTATCTGCCATGTAGTGCACCAGATGCATACCTAGGTATCTCTTCAACACAGAATATCATGGGAGCAAAGCAAATTTACCAATAGAAGAAAATTGGAAACTTTTAAAAAAATGTTATGCCCTGTCTGAATCACAAAATATTTTTTGGGGGTTTCATATCCCTTCAACCAGCTTGAGATTGTAATATAAAATGTTTAACTATGTGTAGTAAGAAAATCATTTACAATATGATTATTATTTATCTTGTCCACTTCCCCTGTATTTTAACTGAAAATTGTTGCTTTCTCAATTCCACTGAGTTTCTATAAAACACTGGTTTTCAAATCTGTCCTCAGACCTCCCCAACAGGCCAGGTTTTCAGGATTACCTTGAGAGCAGGTAAAATAACCAGGTTTACTAATCAGTTGAATATTTCACCTGTGCTACAGTTCAGATATCCTCAAAGTGTGGACTGTTAGGGAGGCCTGAGGAAAGATTTGAAAACCAGTGGTATAAAGTAATGGGCACTAACATGTAATGTAGGTTTTCCCTCATCTATTTTTTTCTGCTGAGGACAATTGTGACAGCTATAAAACAGGCAATAATAGAGCATCTGCAAAAGAAAATTGGGTTTCATTGACAAAAGTAAAAAAAGAGAATACTCTAATGCAAGAGGAAGCAATTAGCAGCTAGCTCCCACTAGGGCACTGCTGTCACTAAGCCTACCTAGGTATACTTTTCAACAAAACAAAGTAAATATTGCATGCTCTTAAAAAAAAAAAAAAAAAAAACACTTTCATTTTTACTTGCATGCCTCTTTAAACAGCAGTTCATATGCAGATGTGAAACAAAATTATCTAGAGTATTTACAGTAATTCGTGCTTATCTAAGAATCACCACGAAAACTTTTAAACATTCTAGGAATGCAGTAATTATGTGCTAAATACAGAACTACATTTACCATAAATGCTATAGCTCTTAAGCATATAGTGTGTTCTAATAACCAGTTTGTGGCTGTTTTTTGGGTTTAGTTTTTTTTTTTTTTTTTCTAATTTTGAGGCTTAAAATCTTGTAGCTGTAAATTTTTACCTGGAATGAAAATCTCATGATAAATGTGAGGTCAGACATATTCGCACCTGTCCGCCCAGCTTCTCCTCTGCACACAAGCGCAGCCTGTGCAACCCCGCCCCTTGCTTGCGCACAGCTAATCAAGTGCGGAAAGGAGCTGTCAATCTCCCCAGTCAGAAGAGAAACGGGAGATTTAAATTCTCCATTTAAAGGGACACTGAACCCAAATTGTTTCTTTCATGATTCAGATGGAGCATGCAATTTTAAGCAACTTTCTAATTTACTTCTATTATCAAATTTTCTTCATTCTCTTGATATCTTTATTTGAAAAGCAAGAATGTAAGTTTAGATGCCGGACCATTTTTGGTGAACAACCTGGGTTGTTCTTGCTGATTGGTGGATTCATTTAACCGACCAATAAACAAGTGGTGTCCAGGGTCTGAACTAAAAAATAGCTTAGATGCCTTCTTTTTCAAATAAAGATAGCAAGAGAACGAAGAAAAAATGATAATAGGAGTTAATTAGAAAGTTGTTTAAAATTGCATGCTCTATCTGAATCACGAAAGAAAAAAATTGGGTTCAGTGTCCCTTTAAGTAGTGAACTAGGCAGGGAAGCAGCAGTCTCATGGCTTCTGCTTGATAAATCCTGACTGCAGTCAAAGGGGAGAAAAGTGCTTGATAAATCGAGCCCTTACAAACTGGGCAACTAAAAGTGAGAAATTAAAGGGACAGTCTAGGCCAAAATAAGCTTTCATGATTCAGATAGAGCATGTAATTTTAAACAATTTTCCAATTTACTTCTATCACCAATTTTGCTTTGTTCTCTTGGTATTCTTAGTTGAAAGCTTAACCTAGGAGGTTCATATGCTAATTTCTTAGACCTTGAAGGCCACCTCTTTTCAGAATGCATTTTAACAGTTTTTCACCACTAGAGGGTGTTAGTTCACGTATTTCATATAGATAACAATGTGCTCGTGCACGTGAAGTTATCTGGGAGCAGGCACTGATTGGCTAAACTGCAAGTCTGTCAAAAGAACTGAAATCAAGGGGCAGTCTGCAGAGGCTTAGATACAAGATAATCACAGTGGTTAAAAGTATATTAATATAACTGTGTTGGTTATGCAAAACTGGGGAATGGGTAATAAAGGGATTATCTATCTTTTAAAACAATAAAAATTCTGGTGTAGACTGTCCCTTTAAAGTGAAAGTAACAAAACAAAAAAAAAATCTTTCATCCTTCAGATAGAGTTAGTTTTAAAAAGCTTTCCAATGTACTTCTATTATCTAATTTGCTTAATTCTCTTGGTATCCTTTGTTTTAGAGGAAGCAATGCACTACTGGGAGCTAGCTTGATAAATTTCTTTCTCCTACGGTGTATCCGGTCCACGGCTTCATCCTTACTTGTGGGATATTCTCAATCCCTACAGGAAGTGGCAAAGAGAGCACACAGCAGAGCTGTCCATATAGCTCCCCTCAGGCTCCGCCCCCCCAGTCATTCGACCGACAGTTAGGAGAAAAAGGAGAACCATAGGGTGCAGTGGTGACTGTAGTTTACAAAAAATAAAATTTAAACCTGACCAAATGCCAGGGTGGGCCGTGGACCGGATACACCGTAGGAGAAAGAAATTTATCAGGTAAACATAAATTCTGTTTTCTCCTACATTGGTGTATCCGGTCCACGCCTTCATCCTTACTTGTGGGAACCAATACCAAAGCTTTAGGACACGGATGAAGGAAGGGAACAAGTCAGGTAACCTAAACGGAAGGCACCACTGCTTCTAAAACCTTTCTCCCAAAAATAGCCTCCAAAGAAGCAAAAGTATCGAATTTGTAAAATTTCGCAAATGTATGCAGTGAAGACCAAATCGCTGCCTTACAGATCTGTTCAACAGAAGCCTCATTCTTGAAAGCCCATGTGGAAGCCACAGCTCTAGTAGAGTGAGCTGTAATTCGTTCAGGAGGCTGCCTTCCAGCAGTCTCATAGGCCAACCGGATGATGCTTTTCAGCCAGAAAGATAGAGAGGTCGCAGTCGCCTTTTGACCTCTCCTCTTGCCAGAATAGACGACAAACAGGGACGATGTTTGTCTGAAGTCTTTAGTTGCTTTTAGATAAAACTTCAAAGCACGAACCACATCAAGATTGTGTAATAGACGTTCCTTGTTGGAAACTGGATTAGGACACAGAGAAGGAACAACTATTTCCTGGTTAATATTCTTATTGGAAACCACTTTTGGAAGAAAACCAGGCTTGGTACGTAAAACGACCTTATCTGTATGAAACACCAGATAGGGTGAGTTACACTGCAAAGCAGACAATTCAGAAACTCTTCTAGCAGAAGAAATAGCAACCAAAAACAAAACTTTCCAAGATAGTAACTTAATATCTATGGAATGTAGAGGTTCAAACGGAACCCCTTGAAGAACTGAAAGAACTAAATTTAGACTCCATGGAGGAGCCACAGGTCTGTAGACAGGCTTGATTCTGACTAAAGCCTGTACGAACGCCTGAACATCTGGCACGGCTGCCAGACGCTTGTGTAACAAAACAGACAGAGCCGATATCTGTCCTTTTAGGGAACTAGCTGACAGGCCTTTCTCCAATCCTTCTTGGAGAAAGGATAGAATCCTTGGAATCCTAATCTTACTCCATGAGTAACCCTTGGATTCGCACCAGCAAAGATATTTCCGCCATATCTTATGGTAAATTTTGCTGGTGACAGGTTTTCTAGCCTGAATCAGAGTATCTATAACTGATTCCGAAAACCCACGCTTAGTTAGAATCAAGCGTTCAATCTCCAAGCAGTCAGTTGCAGAGAAACTAGGTTTGGATGTTGGAATGGACCTTGGATTAGAAGGTCCTGCCTCAAAGGTAGCTTCCATGGTGGAACCGATGACATATTCACCAGGTCTGCATACCAAGTCCTGCGTGGCCACGCAGGAGCTATTAGAATTACCGAAGCCTTCTCCTGTTTGATCCTGGCCACCAGCCGGGGGAGAAGAGGAAACGGTGGAAAGACATAAGCTAGATTGAACGACCAAGGCGCTACTAAGGCATCTACCAATGTCGCCTTGGGATCCCTGGACTTGGACCCGTAACGTGGAACTTTGGAGTTCTGACGTGACGCCATCAGATCCAGATCTGGAAGGCCCCATAGTTGAGTTAACTGGGCAAAAACCTCCGGGTGAAGTTCCCACTCCCCCGGATGAAAAGTCTGACGACTCAGATAATCCGCCTCCCAGTTGTCCACTCCTGGGATGTGAATTGCTGATAGATGGCAGGAGTGATCCTCTGCCCATTTGATGACCTTGGATACCTCCCTCATCACCAGGGAACTCTTTGTTCCTCCCTGATGATTGATGTACGCTACAGTCGTCTGATGAATTTGGCCTCCGCTAGTTGAGGCCATACCTGGAGCGCATTGAATATCGCTCTCAATTCCAAAATGTTTATCGGGAGAAGAGATTCTTCCCGAGACCAAAGACCCTGAGCTTTCAGGGACTCCCAGACCGCACCCCAGCCTAAGAGGCTGGCGTCAGTCGTGACAATGACCGCTAGAAGGGACCCTAGCACCTTTGTGAAAATTCTGGGGGCAGTGGCCAATCCGAAGGGAAGAGCCACGAACTGGTAATGCTTGTCCAGAAAGGCGAACCTTAGGAACTGATGGTGATCCTTGTGGATAGGAATATGCAGGAACGCATCCTTTTAGTCCACGGTAGTCATATATTGACCCTCCTGGATCATTGGTAAAATTGTCCGAATGGTTTCCATTTTGAATGATGGAACTCTGAGGAATTTGTTTAGGATTTTTAAATCCAGAATTGGCCTGAAAGTTCCTTCCTTTTTTGGAACTACAAACAGGTTTGAGTAAAAACCCAGTCCTTGTTCTGCTGTTGGAACGGGGTGTATCACTCCCATCTTTAAAAGGTCTTCTACGCAATGTAAGAATGCCTGTCTCTTTATCTGGTCTAAAGACAAGCGAGACATGTGGAACCTTCCCTTTGGAGGAAGGTCCTTGAATTCTAGAAGATACCCCTGAGAGACAATTTCTAGAGCCCAGGGGTCCGGAACATCTCTTGCCCAAGCCTGAGCAAAGAGAGAAAGTCTGCACCCTACTAGATCCGGTCCCGGATCGGGGGCTACCCCTTCATGCTGTCTTGGTAGCAGCAGCAGGCTTCTTGGCCTGTTTACCCTCGTTCCAGCCTTGCAATGGTTTCCATGCTGGTTTGGGCTGGGATGCGTTACCCTCTTGCCTAGTGGCTGTAGAGGTAGAAGCCGGTCCGTTCCTGAAATTGCGAAAGGAACGAAAATTAGACTTATTTTTAGCTTTGAAAGGTCTATCCTGTGGAAGGGCATGGCCCTTTCCCCCGGTGATATCTGAAAGAATTTCTTTCAACTCTGGCCCGAATAGGGTCTTACCCTTGAAAGGAATATTAAGCAATTTTGTTTTGGACGACACATCCGCCGACCACGATTTTAGCCAAAGCGCTCTACGCGCCACTATTGCGAAACCAGAATTTTTCGCCGCTAATTTAGCTAACTGCAAAGCGGCATCTGTAATGAAAGAATTAGCCAATTTCAGGGCGTGAATTCTGTCCATGACTTCATCATAAGAAGTCTCCTTCTGGAGCGAGTTTTCTAGTTCCTCAAACCAAAAAGCCGCTGCAGTGGTTACAGGAATAATGCAAGAAATTGGTTGAAGAAGAAAACCTTGTTGAACAAAAATTTTCTTAAGTAAACCTTCTAATTTTTTATCCATAGGATCTTTGAAAGCGCAACTGTCTTCTATTGGTATAGTCGTGCGCTTAGCTAGCGTTGAAACTGCCCCCTCTACCTTGGGGACCGTCTGCCACGCATCCCTTCTGGGGTCAACAATTGGGAACATTTTCTTAAATATAGGAGGGGGTACAAAAGGTACACCTGGCTTCTCCCACTCCTTATTCACTATATCCACCACCCTCTTAGGTATCGGAAACGCATCAGTGTGTACTGGGACCTCTAAGAATTTATCCATTTTACACAATTTTTCTGGGACCACCGAGGGGTCACAATCATCCAGTGTAGCTAGGACCTCCTTAAGTAGGGCGCGGAGGTGTTCTAGCTTAAATTTAAATGCTATGGTATCAGGCTCTGCCTGCTGAGAAATTTTTCCTGTGTCAGAAATTTCTCCCTCAGACAGGCCCTCCCTCACCGCCAAGTCAGATTGATGTGAGGGCACTACAGATAAATTATCCTCTGCGTCTGCTTGCTCATTTTCTGTATTTAAAACTGAGCAATCACGCTTCCTTGGAAAAGCTGGCAGTTTGGATAAAAATGCTGCGAGAGAATTATCCATTACTGCTGCTAACTGCTGCATAGTAATAGCAATTGGAGCGCTAGATGTACTGGGCATCGCTTGCGCGGGCATAGCTGGTGTTGACACAGAAGGAGGGGATAGCGGGCTATCCTCACTACCTTCAGCTAAAGAATCATCTTGGGCTACATCTTTAAGCGTGATTGTACGGTCCTTAAGCTGTTTGGACACTATGGCACACTTCACACATAAATTTAATGGGGGAACCACCTTGGCCTCTAAACATACAGAACATAGGCTATCTGAAGGGTCAGACATGTTTGACAGACTTAGACAGAACTTCAATGCAATAAAAATTATTTTTCACAAAAACGTTACGGTCTCTTTAAATAATAAAAGTGCACACTTTATTACTGAAACATCAGAAAACCATCAAATAAACATCCGATTTTAATGAAACTTTCACCACAGTGTCTTAATGCTTTGAGAAAATTGCACACACATTTTCAAACCTATTAACCCCTTAATGCCCAAACCGGAGCTAACAACAGCAGTTAACCGGTTAAAAACACTACAGTCCCATGCCACAGTCTCTACTGTGGCCTTTACCTTCCTTAGGGATTATTTAAGTAGGAAATAAGCCTCTCTGAAGTCCTTTCTGATGCCTCTGGACTCCCCACGTGAAGCTGCATGAACTGCCTAGTGAAAAACAACTGTGCAATTGAGGTGCAAAAATGAGGCCTCCTCCCTCTACATTCCAGAGTGGAGGGGCCTTTCTGACTAGATTAGGTGTCTAAGTAACTGCCAGGCGTAATCTCAAACCCCATAAGTGTTTCAAAGTCTGAAAAAACACCTTATATATACTTCAAACATGCCAAAAGGCAATCGATTTAGCCCACAATAGTGTCAACCAGCATAGAGCCCCTAATATAAGCCATAATTTTATAGAGAGTCTAAGAAAAATGGCTTACCTATCCCAGAGGGGATTTGTGACAGTCTTCTAGCATTACTTGGTCTTGTTAGAAAAATGACTGATCATACCTGAAGCAGTTAAACCTGCAAACTGTTCCCCCCAACTGAAGTTCTCTGGTTTCAACAGTCCTGCGTGGGAACAGCAATGGATTTTAGTTACTGGTGCTAAAATCATATTCCTCTCAGCAGAAATCTTCATCACTTTCTGCTGCAGAGTAAATAGTACAAGCCGGCACTATTTTAAAAAAACAAACTCTTGATAGAAGAAATAAAAAACTACAACTAACACCACATACTCTTTACCACCCCCGTGGAGATGCTACTAGTTAGAGCGGCAAAGAGAATGACTGGGGGGGGCGGAGCCTGAGGGGAGCTATATGGACAGCTCTGCTGTGTGCTCTCTTTGCCACTTCCTGTAGGGATTGAGAATATCCCAAAAGTAAGGATGAAGCCGTAGACCGGATACACCAATGTAGGAGAAATTAAACTTTCATGATTCAGATAGGGTATGCAATTCTAAACAACTTTCCAACTTACTTTTATCATCATATTTACTTTGTTCGGTTGGTATTCTTTGTTGAAAGCTAAACCCTATGTATGCTCATATGCTAATTTCTAAGCCCTTGAAGTCCACTTCTTTTCTCAGAGCATTTGGACAGTATGTGCATGTGTGTCATATAGGTAACCTTGTGCTCTCTCCTGTGGATTTACCTAGGAGTCAGATTGGCTAAAATGCAAAAATGTCAAAAAGAGCTGAAATAAGGGAGCAGTCTGCAGAGGCTTACATACGAGATAATCACAAAATGTACAAAGTATATTAATGTAACCGTGTTGGTTAGGTAAAACTGGGGATTGGGTAAAAAAGGGATTATCTTTTTTAAACAATAACAATTCTGGAGAAGACTGTCCCTTTAATAGATTGGATGAGCCAATAACATTAGTTATTTATGTGCAGCCACAAATCAGAAGCTACTGAGCCTACCTGGGTATCCTTTTCAACAAAGGATAAACAAAGAAAATTAGATAGACATAATTGGAAAGTTGTTTAAAATCACATGCTCAATCTGTATCATGAAAGGAAAAATTTGGATTTCATGACCCTTAACATTACATATATACCATCACTTATTCTCTAGGCTTAAAACATTCTCTAAACAAATCAGCTTGTTCATCTGGTTCATGGTGAGAATCTGTGGGATGCAAAATCATAAAAATACAAAGTTCACTACTATCTGTAGAGGAGGTTTAATGATAAGAAGCAAACTGAAAAAAAAAAATAATAATAATAATAATAATAATAATAATACATACATACATATATATATATATATATATATATATATATATATATATATATATATATATATATATATATATATAAAAATAAATAAATATACACTATATCACATGTGTCTCCTACATTCATCATCATGAAAGGTAGTCAACAAAATCCTCCTAATGCAGTACCAAATAATGATGGAAACGAAAATATAAGTTACAAACACTAACCAACAATTAAACAAAAACTGTTCTCTCTCAGGACATATATGAAAGATTCCCATTACACATTATATTGAAACATGAGAATGTATGTCAGTCAAAAATTACATCCGAAAAAGAGGCATTTTCAGATTTGTTGACAAACACACCTCACCTTGTAAAAGTGGAACCAGTTTTACAAGTGTGAGTAAGATAATGCATAAAGGAAAAGTTTACTTAAAGGGGCAGTAAACTTACAAACTAATGTTATATAATTCTGCACATAGTTCAGCATTATATAACATTAGTTTAGTGGCAGATTTATACATTCAAGTATTGCAGAGAATTTTTATTTAAAAGTCTGGTTTTTCCTCAGCGCATCGCGGCAACACTGTCTAGTCACAGTGTGCCCGGTCGCACCATTAAACTGAATGTAGCTCGCTCTTGCTACTAGACCAGAGGGGGAGCGAGCTACATTCAGTTTAATGACGCGACCGTGCACGCTGTGACTAGACAGTGTTGCCGCGATGAGCTGAGGAAAAACCAGACCCACTCAGTAGAGCAAGGAGCGGCATCTGGAAAAAACATAATTTATGCTTACCTGATAAATTTATTTCTCTTGTAGTGTGTTCAGTCCACAGGTCATCCATTACTTATGGGATATATTCTCCTTCCCAACAGGAAGTTGCAAGAGGATCACCCAAGCAGAGCTGCTATATAGCTCCTCCCCTCACATGTCATATCCAGTCATTCGACCGAAACAAGACGAGAAAGGAGAAACTATAAGGTGCAGTGGTGACTGGAGTTATAATTTTAAAATTTAGAACCTGCCTGAAAAGACAGGGCGGGCCGTGGACTGAACACACTACAAGAGAAATAAATTTATCAGGTAAGCATAAATTATGTTTTCTCTTGTTAAGTGTGTTCAGTCCACGGGTCATCCATTACTTATGGGATACCAATACCAAAGCTAAGTACACGGATGATGGGAGGGACAAGGCAGGAACATTAAACAGAAGGAACCACTGCCTGTAGAACCTTTCTCCCAAAAACAGCCTCCGAAGAAGCGAAAGTGTCAAATTTGTAAAATTTGGAAAAAGCATGAAGTGAAGACCAAGTTGCAGCCTTGCAAATCTGTTCAACAGAGGCCTCATTCTTAAAGGCCCAGGTGGAAGCCACAGCTCTGGTGGAATGAGCTGTAATTCTTTCAGGAGGCTGCTGTCCAGCAGTCTCATAGGCTAAACGTATTATGCTACGAAGCCAAAAAGAGAGAGAGGTAGCCGAAGCCTTTTGACCTCTCCTCTGTCCAGAGTAAACGACAAACAGAGAAGAAGTTTGTCTAAAATCTTTAGTTGCCTGTAAGTAGAACTTCAGAGCACGGACCACGTCTAGATTATGCAAAAGACGTTCCTTCTTTGAAGAAGGATTAGGACATAATGATGGAACAACAATCTCTTGATTGATATTCCTGTTAGAAACAACCTTAGGTAAAAACCCAGGTTTAGTACGCAGAACTACCTTGTCTGAATGAAAGATCAGATAAGGAGAATCACAATGTAAGGCAGATAACTCAGAGACTCTTCGAGCCGAGGAAATAGCCATCAAAAACAAAACTTTCCAAGATAAAAGCTTAATATCAATGGAATGAAGGGGTTCAAACGGAACACCCTGAAGAACTTTAAGAACCAAGTTTAAGCTCCACGGAGGAGCAACAGCTTTAAACACAGGCTTAATCCTGGCCAAAGCCTGACAAAAGGCCTGGACGTCTGGATTCTCTGCCAGACGTTTGTGTAAAAGAATAGACAGAGCTGAAATCTGTCCCTTTAGCGAACTAGCGGATAAACCCTTTTCTAAACCCTCTTGTAGAAAAGCTAATATCCTAGGAATCCTAACCTTACTCCATGAGTAACTCTTGGATTCGCACCAATATAAATATTTACGCCATATCTTATGGTAAATTTTTCTTGTCACAGGTTTCCGAGCCTGTATTAATGTATCAATAACCGAATCCGAAAACCCACGCTTTGATAGAATCAAGCGTTCAATTTCCAGGCAGTCAGCCTCAGAGAAATTAGGTTTGGATGGTTGAAAGGACCCTGAATCAGAAGGTCCTGCCTCAGAGGAAGAGACCATGGTAGACAGGACGACATGTCCACTAGGTCTGCATACCAGGTCCTGCGTGGCCACGCAGGCGCTATCAGAATTACCGATGCCCTCTCCTGTTTGATCCTGGCAATCAGCCGAGGTAGCAACGGAAATGGTGGAAACACATAAGCTATGTTGAAAACCCAAGGGGCTGCTAATGCATCTACCAGCACCGCTCCCGGGTCCCTGGACCTGGATCCGTAACAAGGAAGCTTCGCGTTCTGGCGAGATGCCATGAGATCCAGATCCGGTTTGCCCCAACGACGAATCAGTTGAGCAAATACCTCCGGGTGAAGTTCCCACTCTCCCGGATGAAAGTTCTGGCGACTTAGGAAATCCGCCTCCCAGTTCTCTACGCCTGGGATGTGAATCGCTGACAGGTGGCAAGAGTGAGACTCTGCCCAGCGAATTATCTTCGAGACTTCCAACATCGCTAGGGAACTCCTGGTTCCCCCTTGATGATTGATGTAAGCCACAGTCGTGATATTGTCCGACTGAAATCTGATGAACCTCAGCTTTGCTAACTGAGGCCAAGCTAGAAGAGCATTGAATATTGCTCTTAATTCTAGAATGTTTATTGGGAGGAGTTTCTCCTCCTGAGTCCACGATCCCTGAGCCTTCAGGGAATTCCAGACTGCTCCCCAGCCTAGAAGGCTGGCATCCGTTGTTACAATCGTCCAATCTGGCCTGCGAAAGGTCATTCCTTTGGACAGATGAACCGGTGACAACCACCAGAGAAGCGAATCTCTGGTCTCCTGGTCCAGATTTAGCAAAGGGGACAGATCTGAGTAATCCCCGTTCCATTGACTGAGCATGCATAGTTGCAGCGGTCTGAGATGCAGGCGCGCAAATGGCACTATGTCCATTGCCGCGACCATTAAGCCGATTACCTCCATGCACTGAGCTACTGATGGGCTTGGAACGGAATGAAGGACACGGCAAGCATTGAGAATCTTTGATAACCTGGACTCCGTCAGGTAAATCTTCATCTCTACAGAATCTATAAGAGTCCCTAGAAAAGGAACCCTTGTGAGTGGTAACAGAGAACTCTTTTCCACGTTCACTTTCCACCCATGCAACCTCAGAAATGCTAGAACTATCTTTGTATGAGACTTTGCATTCTGAAAACTTGACGCTTGTATCAGAATGTCGTCTAGGTACGGAGCCACCGCTATGCCTCGTGGTCTTAGTACCGCCAGAAGTGAACCCAGAACCTTCGTAAAAAATCTCGGGGCCGTGGCTAACCCGAAGGGAAGAGCCACAAACTGGTAATGCCTGTCTAGAAAGGCAAACCTCAGGTACCGATAATGATCTTTGTGAATCGGTATATGAAGGTAAGCATCCTTTAAGTCCACCGTGGTCATATATTGACCCTCTTGGATCATGGGTAGGATGGTTCGAATGGTTTCCATCTTGAACGATGGTACCCTTAGGAATTTGTTTAAGATCTTGAAGTCCAAGATTGGTCTGAAGGTTCCCTCTTTTTTGGGAACCACAAATAGATTTGAGTAAAATCCTTGTCCCTGTTCCGATCGCGGAACTGAGTGGATCACTCCCATGATTAAGAGGTCTTGTACACATTGTAGAAATGCCTCTCTCTTTACGAGGTTTGTCGATAACCTCGAAAGATGGAACCTCCCTTGTGGAGGAGAGGTTTTGAAATCCAGAAGGTATCCCTGAGATATAATCTTTAACGTCCAGGGATCCTGCACATCTCTTGCCCAAGCCTGGGCAAAGAGAGAAAGTCTGCCCCCCACTAAATCCGTCTCCGGATAGGGGGCCCTGACTTCATGCTGTCTTAGGGGCGGGAGTAGGCTTTCTGGCCTGCTTACCCTTGTTCCATGACTGGTTGCCGTTCCAACCCTGTCTGTAACGAGCAGTGGTTCCTTCCTGTTTTGGAGCGGAGGAAGTCGATGCTGCTCCTGCCTTGAAGTTACGAAAGGCACGAAAATTAGACTGTTTGGCCTTTGGTTTGGCCCTGTCCTGAGGAAGGGCGTGGCCCTTACCTCCCGTAATGTCAGCAATAATTTCCTTCAAGCCGGGCCCGAATAAGGTCTGCCCTTTGAAAGGAATGTTAAGTAGCTTAGACTCGGAAGTTACATCCGCTGACCAGGATTTAAGCCAGAGCGCTCTGCGCGCCTGTATGGCGAATCCGGAATTTTTAGCCGTAAGTTTGGTTAGATGTACTACGGCATCTGAAACAAACGCATTAGCTTGCTTAAGGGTTCTAACTTTGCTCAAGGCCTCATCCAACGGCTCTGTGCGAATCGCCTCTTCCAGAGACTCAAACCAGAATGCCGCTGCAGCAGTGACAGGCGCAATGCATGCAAGAGGCTGCAATATAAAACCCTGTTGAACAAACATTTTCTTAAGATAACCCTCTAATTTTTTATCCATTGGATCTGAGAAAGCACAGCTATCCTCCACCGGGATAGTGGTACGCTTGGCTAACGTAGAAACTGCTCCCTCCACCTTAGGGACCGTCTGCCATAAGTCTCGTGTGGTGGCGTCTATAGGGAACATTTTTCTAAATATCGGGGGAGGGGAAAAAGGCACACCGGGTCTATCCCACTCCTTACTAATAATTTCTGTAAGTCTTTTTGGTATAGGAAAAACGTCAGTACACACCGGTACCGCATAGTATCTATCCAACCTACACAATTTCTCTGGAATTGCCACGGTGTCGCAATCATTCAGAGCCGCTAATACCTCCCCTAGTAACACACGGAGGTTCTCAAGCTTAAATTTAAAATTTGAAATTTCTGAATCCGGTCTCCCCGGATCAGAACCGTCACCGACAGAATGAAGCTCACCGTCCTCATGTTCTGCAAATTGTGACGCAGTATCAGACATGGCTCTCGTGTCATCAGCGCGCTCTGTCCTTTACCCAGAGCTATCGCGTTTGCCCCTTAATTCGGGCATATTATATAATACTTCTTTCATAACATTAGCCATATCATGTAAAGTGATTTGTAAGGGCCTAGATGTACTAGGTGTCTCAATCCTACGCATCTCCCGAGCGGGAGACGCAGGTACTGACACGTGAGGAGAGTTAGGCGGCATAACTTCCCCCTCGTTGTCTGGTGATAGCTTCTTTATCGGTACAGATTGACTTTTATTCAAAGCAATATCAATACAATTGGTACACATCGTTCTATTGGGCTCCACATTGGCTTTTGAACATGATGAACAAACAGTTTCCTCTGAATCAGACATGTTTAAACAGACTTAGCAATGAAACTCACAAGCTTGAAATCACTTTCAATAAGTTTACAAGCAATATAAAAAACGCTGCAGCGCTTCAAAAATACAGATATAATTAAACAATTCTTAACAAGAAGTGGATTAATAGCAGAGGATTGCACCCATTAGCAAAAGGATGATTAACCCCTCAATACCCAAAACGGATAAAACAGATATCAATTAAGATTTAACGCTTTTAATCACAGTCAGCACACTGTCACAGATCTGCTGTGACCGATTACCTCCCTCACAAATGAAATTTGCAGACCCCTGAGCTCTCAAGAGACGTCCTGGATCAAGGAGGAAGAAGCAGGAAGACTGTGCAATAATTTTAACTGCGCAACAAGGCGCTAAAACAAGGGCCCTCCCACTCCAATCACAACAGTGGGAGCCCTAATATAACTGTTTCCATGCAGAAAAATATGTTAGCCATGTGGAAAAAAATCATGCCCAAAGCGATTTATCACCAAAGTACCTCACAAAAACGAATAACATGCCAGTAAACGTTTTATTAAAAAACAACATTTTTCAATGTCATGCAAAGCTATCACTAAGCCTGCTACCAGTCGCTACCACTGCAGAGAAGGCTTAAGTATTATCTCAGTGTTAACAGTATTTTCTCAGTCAAATTCTAGTCCCTAGAATATAACTCAACTGCGCATACATTTATCAGCCTGATACCAGTTGCTACTACTGCATTTAAGGCTGTACTTATATCATACGGTAACAGCAGTATTTTCTTAGTCAATTCCATTCCCAGAAAATAAAGTACTGCACATACCTCATTTGCGGAGGACCCCGCATGCTATTCCCAGTTTCTGAAGTTACCCCACTCCTCAGAATGTCGAGAACAGCCAGTGGATCTTAGTTACGCCTGCTAAGATCATAGAAAAAAAACGCAGGCAGTTTCTTCTTCCAAATACTGCCTGAGATAGAAAAACAGCACACTCCGGTGCCATTTAAAATAACAAACTTTTGATTGAAGAATAGTTAAGTAAAAACTCCAGCTCCTCTCGCGACCTCCTTCATTGTTGAGGGTTGCAAGAGAATGACTGGATATGACATGTGAGGGGAGGAGCTATATAGCAGCTCTGCTTGGGTGATCCTCTTGCAACTTCCTGTTGGGAAGGAGAATATATCCCATAAGTAATGGATGACCCGTGGACTGAACACACTTAACAAGAGAAATTAACTTTTAAATAAAAATTCTCTGCAATACTTATAATGTATAAATCTGCCACTAAGCTAATGTTATATAATGCTGCACTATGTGCAGAATTATATAACATTAGTTTGTAAGTTTACTGCCCCTTTAACACGATTCTGTATAACAGCTACACATCCATCCCAAATAAATGTAACTGGCCAATAGTCATCCATCTTCTTCAACACACACTAAATGTTATTTCTCTAATGCTAACAATTTAGGAACACGTTGTACCCAACCCTGTGTAGGAGGAGCTCTTCGCTTTTCCACAACTGGGGTATCAACCTTTTGGCTCCATTTATCAAAATGCAGTGCAATTTAGATCTCAGTAGAATCTCTGAAAGTTTATGAGCCGACCTTATGCCTAGGGTTGCCACCTCGGCCATGTTTTCCTGGACACTTGTGAGTTACACATGCTGTGTAGGGTGTGCAGAGGGGAACATGTATAGTGCTGTTCATTAGCACTTATTCATGTGATGTCCAGAGGCACAATACATGTTCTGTCCTGCTTACCCTGCAGCATGCGTAACTCATAAGTGTCCAGGAAAATATGGCCGAAGTGGCAACTCTAGGCATAAGGTCGGCTCAAACTTTCAGAGATTCTACTGAGATCTACTTATGCCTCACTTTCAGAGATTCTACTGAGATCTACTTATGCCTCACTTTTAGAGATTCTACTGAGATCTACTTATGCCTCACTTTCAGAGATTCTACTGAGATCTACTTATGCCTCACTTTCAGAGATTCTACTGAGATCTACTTATGCCTCACTTTCAGAGATTCTACTGAGATCCACTTATGCCTCACTTTCAAAGATTCTACTGAGATCTACTTATGCCTCACTTTCAGAGATTCTACTGAGATCTACTTATGCCTCACTTTCAGAGATTCTACTGAGATCTACTTATGCCTCACTTTCAGAGATTCTACTGAGATCTACTTATGCCTCACTTTCAGAGATTCTACTGAGATCTACTTATGCCTCACTTTCAGAGATTCTACTGAGATCTACTTATGCCTCACCTTCAGAGATTCTACTGAAATCTACTTATGCCTCACTTTCAGAGATTCTACTGAGATCTACTTATGCCGCACTTTCAGAGATTCTACTAAGATCTAATTATGCCTCACTTTCAGAGATTCTACTGAGATCTACTTATGCCTCACTTTCAAAGATTCTACTGAGATCTACTTATGCCTCACTTTCAGAGATTCTACTAAGATCTAATTATGCCTCACTTTCAGAGATTCTACTGAGATCTACTCATACCTCACCTTAAAAACATACAAAATAAAAGACAGATCAGTTGCTCTACATAAAAGAGGGCAGTTCCATTGGAAGCAATTAAATTAACAGTCTTAAAGATGATTCCTTTGTGGCTAAAGGTTTATTGAAGCCATTTGAATATAAAAGAGGACCACAGGATCTGTTTATTAAAAAAAATAAAAAATAAACACTTTTCATGCATGTAGGGATGTTAATGTCCACCAATACAATTATGTAAATTTTCTCTCCAGCCAACATGTGTCTATCCCAATTGTGTGTTTCAAAGTACAGCTAAACAGCCTTAACTTAGTTTGTTTTTTGTTACTAGGTTGTATAGTGCTCTATCATATATAAGAATATTTTTTGTGTTTAAAGGGACAGTCTAGTCAAAAATAAAATGTTTGACTAGATAGGGCATGTCATTTTTAACAACTTTCCAATTTACTTTTATAATCAATTTTGCTTTGTTCTCTTGGTATTCTCAGTTGAAAGCTAAACCTAGGTAGGCTCATATGCTAATTCCTTAGGCCTTGAAGGCCGCCTCTTCTTATCTGAATGCATTTTGACAGTTTTTGATAACTAGAGGGTGTTCATGCGTGCCATATAGATAACATTGTGCTCACACACGTGGAGTTACCTAGGAGTCAGCACTGATTGCTAAAATGCAAGTCTGTCAAAAGAAATTAAACAAGGGGGCAGTCGGCAGAGATTTAGATACAAGGTAATCACAGAGGTAAAAAGTGTATCAATATAAAAGTGTTAGTTATGCAAAACTGGGGTATGGGTAATAAAGGGATTATCTATCCTTGATAAACAATAACTATTCTGGTGTAGACTGTCCCTTTGTCATTTTAAATTAAATATATACCTCTTTCTCAATAGTTCAAACAAATAGTGATGTATTAAGACACACTAAGAAGCATTTTTAGTTTTTCAAATTACTCACAATTTTTTTGAAAGATCAAAAGGCTTTTTAAACCATCTCAACAAAACATATATTGCTAAAGCAAGCAAATGCAATCACCGGTTTAAGCTTAACACACCTTAGAAAAACTACTAATTTCAGAAACGAAATATACTGCCGAAATTTCATATCTAAGAAAATGCTTAGAGTTAAACATTATCCCCAGGGGATTAATTGTACATTAAAATTGTTCATTCAACATTGAACATCAAGTTCTTTCTGAGAGGTGGACTACTTCACATACTCTGATGCAAATCATCATAGACTATAGAACATATCTGTTAAAAGATATAGATAAAAACATAAAAGAAGAGGAAACAAAGATGGAGCATATTAGTGACCTTAATATATTTAAGACCAAACAAAAGCAACTATGCTCTAGAATCAAGAAAATCAAAGATGAAATCATCTCAAAGAAAACTAACGGCTAGATTTAGAGTTTTGTCGGTAACGACCCGCGTATCTAACGCTGGCTTTTTTCTGGCCGCACCTTTAAAATAACTCTGGTATTGAGAGTCCACAGAATGGCTGCGTTAGGCTCCAAAAAAGGAGCGTAGAGCATATTTAACGCAACTTCAACTCTCGATACCAGAGTTGCTTACGGACGCGGCCAGCCTAAAAAACGTGCTCGTGCACGATTCCCCCATTGACAACAATGGGGCTGTTTGAGCTGAAAAAAAAACTAACACCCGCAAAAAAGCCGCGTTCAGCTCCTAACGCAGCCCCATTGTTGTCTATGGGGAAACACTTCCTACGTCTGCACCTAAAACCCTAACATGTACCCCGAGTCTAAACACCCCTAACCTTACACTTATTAACCCCTATTCTGCCGCCCCCGCTATCGCTGACCCCTGCATATTATTATTAACCCCTAATTATCCCTATGTACCCCTAATCTGCTGCCCCTAACACCGCCGACCCCTATATTATATTTATTAACCCCTAATCTGCCCCCCACAACGTCGCCTCCACCTACCTACACTTATTAACCCCTAATCTGCCGACCGGACCGCACCGCTACTATAATAAATGTATTAACCCCTAATCCGCCTCACGCCCGCCTCAATAACCCTATAATAAATAGTATTAACCCCTAATCCGCCTCACTAACCCTATAATAAATAGTATTAACCCCTAATCTGCCCTCCCTAACATTGCCGACACCTAACTTCAAACATTAACCCCTAATCTGCCGACTGGAGCTCACCGCTATTCTAATAAATGTATTAACCCCTAAAGCTAAGTCTAACCCTAACACTAACACCCCCCTAACTTAAATATAATTTAAATCTAACGAAATTAATTAACTCTTATTAAATAAATTAATCCTATTTAAAGCTAAATACTTACCTGTAAAATAAATCCTAATATAGCTACAATATAAATTATTATATTATAGCCATTTTAGGATTAATAATTATTTTACAGGTAACTTTGTATTTATTTTAACCAGGTACTATAGCTATTAAATAGTTAAGAACTATGTAATAGCTAAAATAGTTAAAATAATTACAAATTTACCTGAAAAATAAATCCTAACCTAAGTTACAATTAAACCTAACACTACACTATCAATAAATAAATTAAATACAATATCTACAAATAACTACAATTAAATAAACTAACTAAAGTACAAAAAATAAAAAAGAACTAAGTTACAAAAAATAAAAAAATATTTACAAACATTAGAAAAATATTACAACAATTTTAAACTAATTACACCTACTCTAAGCCCCCTAATAAAATAACAAAGACCCCCAAAATAAAAAAAATGCCCTTCCCTATTCTAAATTACAAAAGTTCAAAGCTCTTATACCTTACCAGCCCTGAACAGGGCCCTTTGCGGGGCATGCCCCAAGAAATTCAGCTCTTTTGCCTGTAAAAAAACACATACAATACCACCCCCCCAACATTACAACCCACCACCCACATACCCCTAATCTAACTCAAACCCCCCTTAAATAAACCTAACACTAAGCCCCTGAAGATCTTCCTACCTTGTCTTCACCTCACCGGGTACACCGATCCGTCCTGGCTCCAAAATCTTCATCCAAGCCCAAGCGGGGGCTAGACATCCATCATCCGACGGCTGAAGAAGTCCAGAAGAGGGTCCAAAGTCTTCATCCTATCCGGGAAGAAGAGTAGATCCGGACCGGCAACCATCTTCTTCAAATCGGCATATTCTATCTTCATCCGATGAGGACCGGCTCCATCTTGAAGACCTCCACCGCGGACCCATCTTCTTCCGGCGACGTCCAACTGAAGAATGACGGTTCCTTTAAGGGACGTCATCCAAGATGGCGTCCCTCGAATTCCGATTGGCTGATAGGATTCTATCAGCCAATCGGAATTAAGGTAGGAAAATTCTGATTGGCTGATGGAATCAGCCAATCAGAATCAAGTTCAATCCGATTGGCTGATCCGATCAGCCAATCAGATTAAGCTCGCATTCTATTGGCTGATTTTCCTACCTAAATTCCGATTGGCTGATAGAATCCTATCAGCCAATCGGAATTCGAGGGACGCCATCTTGGATGACGTCCCTTAAAGGAACCGTCATTCTTCAGTTGGACGTCGCCGGAAGAAGATGGGTCCGCGGTGGAGGTCTTCAAGATGGAGCCGGTCCTCATCGGATGAAGATAGAAGATGCCGCTTTGAAGAAGATGGTTGCCGGTCCGGATCTACTCTTCTTCCCGGATAGGATGAAGACTTTGGACCCTCTTCTGGACTTCTTCAGCCGTCGGATGATGGATGTCTAGCCCCCGCTTGGGCTTGGATGAAGATTTTGGAGCCAGGACGGATCGGTGTACCCGGTGAGGTGAAGACAAGGTAGGAAGATCTTCAGGGGCTTAGTGTTAGGTTTATTTAAGGGGGGGTTGGGTTAGATTAGGGGTATGTGGGTGGTGGGTTGTAATGTTGGGGGGGGGGTATTGTATGTGTTTTTTTACAGGCAAAAGAGCTGAATTTCTTGAGGCATGCCCCGCAAAGGGCCCTGTTCAGGGCTGGTAAGGTATAAGAGCTTTGAACTTTTGTAATTTAGAATAAGGTAGGGCATTTTTTTATTTTGGGGGGCTTTGTTATTTTATTAGGGGGCTTAGAGTAGGTGTAATTAGTTTAAAATTGTTGTAATATTTTTCTAATGTTTGTAAATATTTTTTTATTTTTTGTAACTTAGTTCTTTTTTATTTTTTGTACTTTAGTTAGTTTATTTAATTGTAGTTATTTGTAGGAATTGTATTTAATTTATTTATTGATAGTGTAGTGTTAGGTCTAATTGTAACTTAGGTTAGGATTTATTTTACAGGTAATTTTGTAATTATTTTAACTATTTTAGCTATTAAATAGTTCTTAACTATTTAATAGCTATCTTACCTGGTTAGAATAAATACAAAGTTACCTGTAAAATAAATATAAATCCTAAAATAGCTATAATATAAATATAATTTATATTGTAGTTATATTAGGATTTATTTTACAGGTAAGTATTTAGCTTTAAATAGGAATAATTTATTTAATAAGAGTTAATTAATTTCGTTAGATTTAAATTATATTTAATTTAGGGGGGTGTTAGTGTTAGGGTTAGACTTAGCTTGAGGGGTTAATACATTTATTAGAATAGCGGCGAGATTCGGTCGGCAGATTAGGGGTTAATAATTGAAGTTAGGTGTCGGCGATGTTAGGGAGCGCAGATTAGGGGTTAATAAATATAATATAGGGGTCGGCGGTGTTAGGGGCAGCAGATTAGGGGTACATAGCTATAATGTAGGTGGCGGCTCTTTGCGGTCGGCAGATTAGGAGTTAATTATTGTAGGTAGGTGGCGGCGACGTTGTGGGGGCAGGTTAGGGGTTAATAAATATAATATAGGGGTTGGCGATGTTAGGGCAGCAGATTAGGGGTACATAGCTATAATGTAGCTGGCGGCGGCGTGCGGACGGCAGATTAGGGGTTAATTATTGTAGGTAGCTGGCTGCGACGTTGTGGGGGGCAGGTTAGGGGTTAATAAATATAATATAGGGGTCGGCGGTGTTAGGGGCAGCAGATTAGGGGTACATAAGTATAACGTAGGTGGCGGTCGGCAGATTAGGGGTTAAAAAAATTTAATCGAGTGGCGGCGATGTGGGGGGACCTCGGTTTAGGGGTACATAGGTAGTTTATGGGTGTTAGTGTACTTTAGAGCACAGTAGTTAAGAGCTTTATGAACCGGCGTTAGCCCAGAAAGCTCTTAACTACTGACTTTTTTCTGCGGCTGGAGTTTTGTCGTTAGAATTCTAACGCTCACTTCAGACAGGACTCTAAATACCGGAGTTAGAAAGATCCCATTGAAAAGATAGGATACGCAATTTACGTAAGGGGATCTGCGGTATGGAAAAGTCGCGGCTGAAAAGTGAGCGTTAGACCCTTTTTTGACTGACTCCAAATACCGGCGGTAGCCTAAAACTAGCGTTAGGAGCCTCTAACGCTGGTTTTCACGGCTACCGCCAAACTCCAAATCTAGGCCTAAGAAAATACATAGAGATCTCAACACAGTCACACAGAATAGTGTTGAATCTGAGATATACACAAATACTAACAATGAACAATTAGAGGAAGATGAGACTATTAACACTAGAACAGAGTGGACAACGGTGGCCTCAAAGAGGAACAAAAATAAAAATAAAAATTGACAGTGGGTCAATAGCGACAACTATCATTATAACTATAATGATAATATGACTAATTATGAAAGACACTACTCAGAATCAAGGGATAGATACGGTAGAGATCATCCCAATTCCAGAGATTATATGAGAGATGAAAATAGGGGACGCCAACCAAGGTGGAACCAGACACAAAACCTATATCACAAATCCCCATCAAATAGACCTCAAACAAATTTTCCTTATAACCAATACCAAAGTCCTGGGAACCAGTTCAGAAATGGGGACTATGGAGTCAGATCCCCCTGGTATTCGAAAAGAGAGGAATACACTAGAGGCAGGTCCCCAAGACAATATATGAGAGAGGAAAGACTGAGGAATAGGCCACCACCAAGGTGGGAGAATAGGTTCCAAACTAGATTTCCATCCTATGAAGGAAGAGGGAACTACACACAAGAATACCATCACAGACAAAATTATAGAAATATAAACCCTAGAGTACAGTTCAGAGAGCAGAACGAGAGATTGCCCCAACAGAATACACAACATACAGGGGCTAGAAACCACTGGGGAGATACTCAAATATCAACCAGAAACAGGTTTGAACCTCTGAGACATGAGGAGAACACACACAAATCCTCTTCAGTAACCCCAAAACAAATGACAAATAACATATCCACGAATATGGAAGATCAGAACGATAATCATTTTTTAGGGGAAGGAAATTTGGCCCCAATAGACAGAAACAAACAATCCAAAAGGAAAAATAGAACACAGGACATAGAAGAAAGTCCAGTTATAAAAAGAAAAACCACAGGGGTAGAAGAGCAGGATTGAAAATACAACAGAAAAAGGGAAAGGATAAATACAAAGATGTATCAGAAATTGAGCCCACCATAACACCGTCCACCAGTAAGTCAGATCCCAAGCAAAAAGGGATATACAATTTGAGTAGAGTTAATCTTGATTCGAAAGATATCAAGGTTTTATCTTTAGGTTTATCTTATGCTCCATCTAGAGGCCTTGACAAATTTCAAACATATACTCATGTCAAACAGTGAGAAAGAAAACTAACACTTAAAAGGTTTTTCTGCAAAACAGCGCTGGAAAGATCTAATCATCCACCAGTGACTACTAAAATAGTAACACCCAGTCGGGACAGATCGGTATATACGACTCTAAAACCGAAATCAACTTTTTTTCCTATCACACATAAAGGGCCTCATATTGAGACATTTGAGAATATAGTCTGCAATGAGATAAATAAATTAAATAACACATCTCTTAAAAAATTCCACCACAATTTGAATAAAGTACAATTAGACACCATTGTAAATTTGGAGAAGAACAAAAACATTACAATCAAACCAGCTGACAAAGGGGGAGGGATTATAATTTTGAATAAGGAGGATTATGAAAAGGAGTCAAATAGAATCTTAGGTGACTCTGATACATATAAGGTTTTGACAAAAGATCCCACAGAATCTTTTAAAAAAGATCTGGACAGTATGCTCATGTCTGCTAAAATGAAGGGAATAATAAATCAATATGAATACAGGTATATTAAGACAGATCATCCCAGAATACCTGTGTTCTATTATTTGCCCAAAATACATAAAAGCCAGACAAACCCTCCGGGGAGGCCCATAATATCGGGCATCGGATCAATCACATGCAATTTATCAGAGTATATCGATAAGAGACTACAGAAATATGTTAAAGATCTCCCCTCATATCTAAGGGACTCTACTGAGGTCCTTAATATATTTAATGATATGGAATGGGGGGAGAATTATATTCTAGCCACATGCGATGTGACTGCCCTATATACCAGTATCCCACACAATTTGGGTATAGAGGCAGTCAGATATTTTTTAGAAAAAGATAATGGAGTAAGTCCTGATCAGCGAGAGTTCATTCTAGACAGCATTCATTTTATTTTAACGCATAACTATTTTTATAATGGAGGAAATTTTTTTAATCAGATTTGCGGTACAGCCATGGGGACCAGGTTTGCGCCTAGCTATGCAAACCTCTACATGGGCAAATGGGAGAACCTATTTTGGGAATCATGCCCAGCAGGCGCAGACCTGGTCCTCTTTAAAAGGTACATAGACGACATCCTAATAGTGTGGAAGGGGAGCATAGAAGATTTGGAACACACTATACATGTGATGAATAAGAACACCGCAAACCTAAGGTTCACTTATGAACTAAGCAAAAAGAACATCCATTTTCTGGATTTAGACATCCGTGTAAAGAAAGGAAAGATATCTACTTCAACATACTTCAAGGAAGTAGACTGTTGCAACTACATTCACCAAACCAGTTGCCACCTCCAAAGATGGAAGACTAATATCCCTAAAGGTCAAATGATGAGGATAAGGAAGAACTGCTCAGATGACGAAAAATGGAGAGAACAGTCGAAGATCCTAAAGAAGAGATTCTTGGAAAGAGGGTATGAAGAGACCACTATAGATAAGACCATAGAAGAAATCGAGACCATGGATAGGAAACCGATGCTACAATATAAACAGCAGAAAACACGCGAAGATGACACAGGATTGGAAGTACCGTTTATAACCGAATATAGTGAGAACCGATTCTTAATTGAGAACATCATAAGGAAGAATTGGCACTATCTAAAAGAAGACAACATCATTGGAAAAGACCTAAATGAAAAACCTAGGTTTATCTATAAGAAAACAAGAAATCTGAAAAGTATTCTGGCGCCCAGTATCCCAAAGACTCCAAGGAAGATAACAAATGACGTTTTGGGCCAACAATTGAAAGGTTTTTTCCCATGCCACTCATGCAAAGCGTGTAAACATGGCAGAAAAACACGGACTTTTACATCCAAAATAACAGGAGACGTTTTTAATATGAAAGATATGATTAAATGCCAAGATAGCGGCATTATATATCTAATAGAGTGTGGATGTGGACTTCAGTATATAGGTCAAACATCCAGAAAACTCAAAGACAGGATAAGAGAACACCTGTTACAAATTAAATGGAAAAAGGATGACTTTCCCCTGTATAAACATTTTAAAGAAGTCCACAATAGTTCCAACAAAACTCTTAGATATATGGGAATAAGCAAAATTAAGAAGAATTGGAGAGGAGGGGATTTCGAAAAGTCACTCTTGAGAGAAGAGTCTAAATGGATTTTTAACTTAGACTGTATATTCCCCAAAGGCTTTAACGGCAGTACAGAAATACTACACCTATTGTAATAAAGCCTAAACATACATGCAATCCTCCCATCTTATCTTTTTACCTTATCCATATATCATACTTTCCCTCCAAAAAAAAATTTTTAGGGAAAATTTCTAAAAAAGCTTTCAAAAAAGTCAATACAAACTTTTAAACCATTTAATATTTTATATATTTTTATATATATTTTATCTTTATTCTTATAGAATTTTAAGAATGAGAACGAGAAAGAACCTCTCTAGGACTTAAAACTCCACTATCTTCAAATAACGAAATATGTATAACAAAATAAAGATAACCCATTTATGCTAAACATTAAGCTCCCTTAAGCACAAGGAGTTATAATATCTTCTTAACAGTGTTATCATCTTAACAATCCTAAATGGATTAAGTTGAACATCTCATGTGGCCAAAATTGATATATGGAGGAAACACTATTATAACTATATCATAGGAGCCCGATCAACTTATACCTTTTTAGATATTGTTTCTTTTAATTCTTTTACCTTTTTTAGATATCGTAATATTTTAAGATATCTTTTACTGCAGTATCCTGTTTTACACCTATTCTAATACAACACTTTTATGAGAGAATTGTTATGGATTAGATCATTGTATCTTGCCATTCCGTTATTTTATTCCGTTATTTTATCATTTTATTATGTTATCATATTTCTGTAACAAATGTGGCCACGATCTGTAAGGTATCTGAACTCCCGTGAAGAGATCTGAGGGAATATATCAAAAGGGAATATCCCTTAACCAACATGGAGCCGGAGCGAAATTCCGGAAGTGACGTCATACGCACAACGTCACTTCCGGTTTCGCTTTTCGTTTCACCTATACAGCACTTCCGGTGTAATGTTCCAATGTAAGATCATCAAAAGTTGCTCAGGAACATAACTTCCGGTTTTAATGTAACACTTCCTAGAGGGTCAATAAACAGAGGAAGCATATCCGGGTTAAAGAATCCCGGAAGATGCGCAATTTTGGCGCCATTATTTGGCGGTTTTTGGGACCAAATAGCCTATTTAAGGCAAGATCTTTTAGAGCCATATCAGTCTTGAAAAAGATCCAGTAGGATCGAAACGCGTAGATTGCAAACTGATATCGACGGCTCAGGTCCCAATTCGGTGAGTTCTATACCTATTAAGCCACATTTGGATTAGCATATTGCATTATGTACTTTCATTTTGTTTCTATCTAGGATATAGAAGAAACTGTGAATATCGTTATTTGGATTAAGAAACATTAGGATTCAACCATTACTTATAAGGACATTCACATCAGCACATATTGGATATAAATTGTCACATAAAGACTATTGGATTTCAGGAATAAGAGACATTTTCATAATTATACACACATTTTTCACAATTTTTTTCACAATTTGTATCTATTCACAAGGAATAATGACACTAAGTTTTTAAAGGTGTACACCTGTTTTTTACTTTTTATATTTTTTATTTTTTACCTTTCTAAAGGTTCACTAGTTACTTTTTTCAAACCTACACTTACTCACGATTACCACCCTTATTGGTAATCTGTATTCGCATTGTTAATCACATTGTCATAACCTGAATCCTATGTTTTGAACTATATGTTTTGAACTATATGCAACTGTAACTATTTTATCCACACTGTCAGATAGAGATCATTGTTTAGACAGGATTATATACTCAAATCTTGATTATGGTATAATTGTATATATACCATTTTTATATTGTTTTAATAGTATTGTATAATAAATACGTATTTTTTAGAACCATTTTAACTATTTGGTTTGCACTCATTAGAATCCCCTCTGACCCTACTCAGCTAAGACTCCCATATAGGTGTTCTAAGCGCTCCTATTAGCTTTAACATTTTTAAGCTTAACATTCCCACACAATCCGATATATAGCAGAATATTTACAATCTTCAAGTGAGCATGTGGCCTGGAGGCGATATGACAACATTAGAATGCATCCTAAAAACCCTATGAAGATTCAGAACTTCTTCTAATAATTGGCAACAATTGTTAACCGGTAAAAAAGTAAAACTGAAGTCAACTTCCGTTTCTGTAGGAGCAATAAAGTGATTCTGATGTTTATGTATTTCCTTGTTAGGATGTAATAACAGATTTTTCTCTAGCCTATGTCGGCATCTACTAGGCAGGCATATTATCATTACGTCTTTGAGTACAAGATGGTGAATGTCCGCTTATTATATCGCTACAGATTTTTCCAAATTATACTATAAAGATAATAGGAACCATTTTGTTGTGAGATGAGTTAAATCGACTTGTGTATAGTAAACTAATAAAAACTAAAGATATATCAGCAATCACTAGATGTTTCTAATAGATGTTAAAACATACATATTGAATACAAAGAATTGTATCCTATAAATAATAACTAATTTTAAAAACAAGTCAGAAGTAGAAATGTGTTTCAATGTCAAGATTTTAAATGAACGTAAACACCTATCGGTTTCAAATAGCTGGATTAGGTCAATTGCAGATTTTTGAAAACCTATCAAGGAACAGCTTACACACACGTGAGACGATGACTCCTTGCCTAGTGCGCTTAGAGGGATGTGGCTGCACCTCACTGACGAGGCCCATAGGAGGCCGAAACGACCGTCTAGGGTTGTCATGTTCCTTGTTTAGAGGAGAATTGCTTGGTATTTCGGGGCTGGACTGACCTTACATGGCGGGATACTTCAGGAAAGTTTTCCTCTGTGAAAAGCACACTGGTCTAAAAGAGGCTGGTCCTGGGTGGTAAATCGCCATAGAACTAGCTGATGAGCTGTTTGTTCCTGGTAGAGCCCTTCTCTCATCGTAAGAAACTTACACACAAAAGGAAATGAATGTGTTTAATATCCCTATTATAAACCGGAAGCTACGGCAGGATTGGGTAGCCATGGCAATTATACTGCCATCTTCTTTCTTGATATGTAAATTCTTGTAAGCATCTGCCTTACTGCACAAGTGATACCGCAAACCTCTAAGATTCAGTAAGTTTTCATTTATTTATTTATTTTAAATACCGCGGTTCCAACCCTTGCTCCCTCTCTCCCCCCCCCCTCTTTTGCGCGCTCTCTCTCTCTCCCCCCCTCTCTTTTGCTCTCTCCCCCCCCTCTTTTGCTTTCAGTGCTTGATTTATTAGCTGTAAAAAGGTAAAATCCTTTTTGATGAGTCATAATTAATTATTACTCAGATTGAAAGTACAAACCAATTTACTTATATTATCAAATGTATCTCAGTAAATAAAAATCACAGATATTTAATTTAGACTTATATGTTTAATTCTCTTGGTATCCTTTGTTGAAGGAGCAGAAATGCACTACTGGGAGCTAGCTGAACACATTGGGAGAGCCAATGACAAAAAGGCATATATCTGCAGCCACAAATCAGCAGCTAGCTCTCAGTAGTGCATTGTTGCTCTCGAGTCTACCTAGGTATGTTTTGCAAAAAAGGATAATAAGAGAATGAAGCAAATTAGGTAATAGATAATATATTTTAGTTGTTTAGTTACATAAATTGTTTAAAATTGCATACTGTGAGGTCGTTTTATCAACCTCTTTGGCAGGCTTTTGCCTGCCTACGACTGCAGGTTCTACTGCACATCGTATTTAACAAGCAGCGGTCATCAGACCGCTGCTACCGTAACCTTTCGCCATTTCTTAGATAGCTAATTTTAATCTCCCCGGTCTCCTCCGACCAGGGAGATTGACAGCTCCTCCCTGCGCGTGATTGGCTGTGCGCGGGCAGGGGGCGGGATTGCGCGCTAGAGCAAAATATTGCTTGTATGCAAATGCTGAATTCCGCCAGGGGAATTCAGCCCGCCAGAGGCAAGATGCGGCAGACAGGGGCGTGTATATGCGCCCCTGTCCACCGCAGCTTGATAAAGTCGACCTCTGTATCTGAATCATGAAAGGAAAAAATATCCTAGAGCTGCAACAACTAATCGGCATAATCGATTATGAAAAAAGTTGTCAACGAATCTCATAATCGATTAGTTGGTTTGCAATTAGTTGGCTCTGTGCACAGCACCTGCTGCTTAACAAAAAAATGAGCTCCTGCACATGGTATTGTGTTTTATGGTTATGCCCTTAGCCTAAAAAGGACGTCTACAGACATTTTACTTTTCACTTTTTAGGACACTATAAGTTTATTTTTAAGTTTACAACTATTCCTGGCTTATGTGCAACCCAGAAATAAAATAGGAGTCATAATTTGGATTGTTTACATAAAATCAGGTGATTTGGGACTATGCTTTGCATGATATAGTGCCGAGCTTGTTATTTACACCTAGCCTAGATTGATCGCATTTGTTAAATTAACTGATGTCACTATTACCTGTTTGCACAATTTTTAGCAGATCGCTTGCTATTGCTGATATATGTACTCTATAGATAAATGTGTAAGGCTGTGTTCTTTTACTGATAGAAAAAAAAGGCAAAAGGACTAAAGACTATTTTTAATTAATTGAAATATGTACCAAATTCAACCACTGTAAGTATATATCTTTTATTTTAAGAGTGGACTAGATATTTTTCCCCCTAACCTTATAGATGGTTATTTACCACTGCATATATATATTCAAGATATTTTTATGTTAAAACGAAGTCCAGGCTCACTTTGTTGAGAGACCCCTTGCATTGGTGGAGAACTAACAAAGATAAATATCCCACCTTGGTGAAACTGGCGAAACCCTACTTATGCATCTTTTTTAAGCACCTCAACACCATCTGAGTGCTTCTTCTCTGCTGCAGGCAAAATAGCTGCAAAAAGAGAGCCAGCCTCAGCCAGGAGCATGTTGACGTTTTTGCATTTCAATGCAAAGTTTCTGAAAGAGTGAATACCAGAATGTTATAAACAGTAGTAGTCTCCCTCTTTCTACTTCTACCTCTTTACAAACAGTTTGTGGTTTTGCTTTGCTTAATTATAAAAATGTGTTCTGCTGCTTAAAAAAAATTGGACCAACAGATGTTTTAATGTAAAGTTTTAGTCAGAAGTTTATATTTGTAACACTCAGTATGTGGATTTTATTTTAAATATAGGAAAAAATGAATTAATTTATTTTTCATCCGATTAGTCGATTAATCGAAAAAATAATCGGCTGATTAATCAATTATGAAAATAATCGTTAGTTGCAGCCCTAAAATATCCCTTTACCATAGTACAATGCAGTTACTTTAAAAATGCATCAACTTAATTCTCTTCTGAAATATGTTAAATAAATGTCTACTTGTGAACACAAGGGCCTTCAGAATATAGAGGTGCACAAGACGTATACTGCTCTCTGTTGAAAGAAAGCATTGTAATCCTTTACCTTCTTTCTAAAGCGCGCGCAAACACACACAAAATAAGTGAAAATACACAAACAACTGTCCTTTACATACATATGAACTTACCTGACCAACCTCACACTACTGCTTGCAAGTTGTTCTGGGCAGGAGGAACATTTGTGAACATGTATACATTTATACACCCAAAAAGGCAAACATACACTACACTTTATTTCAAGAACCATTCAGGGCGTGGTTAAACTAACATACTAATATTTAATTATAAAAATGCAACATAGAAAACAAAAAAAATAAAGTTTATAAATTTGTATTACTTTTTATAAATAAATTATTAACAACCAGGGTTTGGCTATTCTTAACTCATAGTCACCTTATTCTTGTATTGTAACCACCTTTTATATAAACTCAGACATCTAGCCGGTGTGTGTCTGTGTAAATTATATATATATATATATATATACACATATATACATACACACACACACATATATACATATACATACACACACACATCACATCTTAAGTGATATTTATGTTTTATATATATATATATATATATATATACACATACATATACATACATATATACATATACATACATACATACATACAGGTAGCCCTCAGTTTACGCCGGGGTTAGGTTCCAGAAGGAATGGTTGTAAATCGAAACCGTTGTAAATTGAAACCCAGTTTATAATGTAAGTCAATGGGAAGTGAGGGAGATAGGTTCCAGGCTCCTCTCAAAATTGTCATAAGTAACACCTAATACATTATTTTTAAAGCTTTGAAATGAAGACTTTAAATGCTAAACAGCATTATAAACCTAACAAAATAATCACACAACACAGAATATATAATTAAACCAAGTTAAATGAACAAAAACATTTGCTAAACAGCATTATAAACCTAATAAAATAATCACACAACAAAGTTATTTCTATGCATTCCAATCTGGACTGATTTATATACAGGAAGATCTTGTTCCTTTGAAATTTGCTTGATAGCTCAGGTCTGGTTAAACTGATTAATTTCAGCTTGCTTGGCTTTGCCGCAACACAAGCGGACAGCTCCACCTACTGGCTATTTTAATAAAATGCACTGCTTCTCAATGCTTTTCAATAGCAGTCACATGGCTGGAAAAAAAGGTTGTTATTCTTTTTTAATAAGTAATATAAATTTTCATTGCTGAAATAATATTTGATTCTTACTTGACCTTTAAAAAATTTTCTTTCGTGATTCAGATATAGCATGCAATTTTAAGCAACTTTCTAATTAACTCCTATTCTAAAAAAAAATTAAAAAATAATTCTCTTGGTATGTTTATTTGAAAAGCAAAAATTTACGTTTAGATGCCGGCCCATTTTTGATCAACAATCTGGGTTGTCCTTGCTGATTGGACAGGACCAATAAAACAAGTACTGTCCATGGTTCTGAACCAAAACTTTGCTGGCTCCTTAGCTTAGATGCCTTCTTTTTCAAATAAAAATAGCAAGAGAACGAAGAGAAATTGATAATAGAAGTAAATTAGAAAGTTGGTTAAAATTGCATGCTCTATCTGAATCATGAAAGAAAAAAATAGTATCCCTTTAAACAAAAGACACAATACATAGCAGGTGTGCTTTTCACGTGAACAAAATTAAATTACAGTTTAAAAATATATATTTTTTGTTTTAATAAAGCAACTGGCTTCCTACTAGCAGACAGCTCGGATTCTAGCATAGCCTGGCAGTGATATGTGCAAAGCATGTGTTCGCGTCTGTGCGACGTGCGTCTCTGTAGTAGACAAAGCAATGACAGAGGAACTAAAGAGTCCTTATCCACAGTGACACCTGTTAAGCCAGATTAGTAGAGCTAATGTGGGATCTAAGCATCTAATCCAGCATGTGACGTGGGTGAGTAGTCAAACACTTGCCACAAGCCATTTGCTGGCTCCATAGCACAGGGAGTCAAGGTAATGATTTCATCAGTGAAGACGATGAACACAGCTTTGCAATCATGCAGCAATTTAGCATTAGAGAATCAAGATGAAATAAATACAGTGACAGGTTTCACAATTGTGGTGTAAAGCAGCACACTGTGTGCCCACTTTCTCTGGCATTGCAGAAGATTTAAAATAGGTTTTAATTTAAAGACATGCTGTACTCTGCTTATGGGAAGAAAAATAATAAGGTTTGAGGTTTCATTTTCTCATACCATCTAAATACAAAACATAACAACCATGGCAGTGCTTCATTTCAGAGTTTTATAAAAGCAAGGTAAGGTTGTCAGAATGCTTATTTAGATACAGTAAATAGGTGAAAGACATTTTCTCTTTTTCGTTGCTTAAAGGGATACTAAACCCAAATGTTTTTCTATAATGATTCAGATAGAGCATGCAATATTAAAGGGACATGAAACCCAATTTTTTTCTTTCATGATTTAGAAAGAGCATGCGATTTTAAACAACTTTATAATTTACTTCTATTATCTAATTTGCTTCACTCTTGATATTCCTTGCTGGAAAGCATATCTAGATAGGCTTAGTAGCTTCTTAATGGTGGCTGCACACAGATGCCTCTTGTGATTGGCTCACCCATGTGCATTGCTATTTCTTCAGCAAAAGGATATCTAAAGAATTAAGCAAATTAGATAATAGAAGTAAATTGGAATGTTGTTTAAAATTGTTTTCTCTATCTGAATCATAAAAACATAATTTATGCTTACCTGATAAATTTATTTCTCTTGTAGTGTATTCAGTCCACGGGTCATCCATTACTTATGGGATTATATCTCCTTCCCAACAGGAAGTTGCAAGAGGATCACCCAAGCAGAGCTGCTATATAGCTCCTCCCCTCACATGTCATATCCAGTCATTCGACCGAAACAAGACAAGAAAGGAGAAACCATAGGGTGCAGTGGTGACTGGAGTTTTAATTAAAAATTTAGATCTGCCTTAAAAGACAGGGCTGGCCATGGACTGAATACACTACAAGAGAAATACATTTATCAGGTAAGCATAAATTATGTTTTCTCTTGTTAAGTGTATTCAGTCCACGGGTCATCCATTACTTATGGGATACCAATACCAAAGCTAAAGTACACGGATGATGGGAGGGACAAGGCAGGAACATTAAACAGAAGGAACCACTGCCTGTATAACCTTTCTCCCAAAAACAGCCTCCGAAGAAGCAAAAAGTGTCAAATTTGTAAAATTTTGAAAAAGTGTGAAGTGAAGACCAAGTCGCAGCCTTGCAAATCTGTTCAACAGAGGCCTCATTCTTAAAGGCCCAGGTGGAAGCCACAGCTCTAGTGGAATGAGCTGTAATTCTTTCAGGGGGCTGCTGTCCAGCAGTCTCATAGGCTAAACGTATTATGCTACGAAGCCAAAATGAGAGAGAGGTAGCCGAAGCTTTTTGACCTCTCCTCTGTCCAGAGTAAACGACAAACAGGGAAGAAGTTTGACGAAAATCTTTAGTTGCCTGCAAATAGAACTTCAGGGCACGGACTACGTCCAGATTATGCAAAAGTCGTTCCTTCTTTGAAGAAGGGTTAGGGCATAATGATGGAACAACAATCTCTTGATTGATATTCCTGTTAGAAACTACCTTAGGTAAAAACCCAGGTTTAGTACGCAGAACTACCTTGTCTGAATGAAAAATCAGATAAGGAGAATCACAATGTAAGGCAGACAACTCAGAGACTCTTCGAGCCGAGGAAATAGCCATCAAAAACAGAACTTTCCAAGATAACAGCTTAATATCAATGGAATGAAGGGGTTCAAACGGAACACCTTGAAGAACTTTAAGAACTAAGTTTAAGCTCCACGGTGGAGCAACAGTCTTAAAACACAGGCTTAATCCTAGCTAAAGCCTGACAAAAAGCCTGAACGTCTGGAACTTCTGCAAGACGCTTGTGTAAAAGAATAGACAGAGCAGAAATCTGTCCCTTTAAGGAACTAGCAGATAAACCCTTTTCTAAACCCTCTTGTAGAAAAGACAATATCCTAGGAATCCTGACCTTACTCCATGAATAACTCTTGGATTCACACCAATATAAATATTTACGCCATATCTTATGGTAAATTTTTCTGGTACCAGGTTTCCGAGCCTGTATTAATGTATCAGTAACCGACTCCGAGAAACCACGCTTTGATAGAATCAAGCGTTCAATCTCCATGCAGTCAGTTTCAGAGAAATTAGGCTTGGATGGTTGAAAGGACCCTGAATTAGAAGGTCCTGCCTCAGAGGCAGAGACCATGGAGGACAGGACGACATGTCCACTAGGTCTGCATACCAGGTCCTGCGTGGCCACGCAGGTGCTATCAGAATCACTGATGCTCTCTCCTGTTTGATTCTGGCAATCAATCGAGGCAGCAACGGAAACGGAGGAAACACATAAGCCATCTTGAAAACCCAAGGGGCTGCTAGAGCATCTACCAGCACCGCTCCCGGGTCCCTGGATCTGGATCCGTAACAAGGAAGCTTGGCGTTCTGGCGAGACGCCATGAGATCCAGTTCTGGTTTGCCCCAACGCTGAATCAGGTGAGCAAAGACCTCCGGATGAAGTTCCCACTCCCCCGGATGAAAAGTCTGGCGACTTAGAAAGTCCGCCTCCCAGTTCTCCACGCCTGGGATGTGGATCGCTGACAGGTGGCAAGAGTGAGACTCTGCCCAGCGAATTATCTTGGAGACTTCTAACATCGCTAGGGAACTCTTGGTTCCCCCTTGATGGTTGATGTAAGCCACAGTCGTGATGTTGTCCGACTGAAATCTGATGAACCTCAGTGTTGCTAACTGAGGCCAAGCTAGAAGAGCATTGAATATTGCCCTTAACTCCAGAATATTTATTGGGAGGAGTTTCTCCTCCTGAGTCCACGATCCCTGAGCCTTCAGGGAGTTCCAGACTGCGCCCCAGCCCAGCAGGCTGGCATCTGTTGTTACAATCGTCCATTCTGGCCTGCGAAAATTCATTCCTTTGGACAGATGAACCGGAGACAACCACCAGAGAAGAGAATCTCTGGCCTCCTGGTCCAGAGTCAGTAGAGGGGACAGATCTGAATAATCCCCATTCCACTGACTTAGCATGCATAATTGCAGCGGTCTGAGATGCAGGCGCGCAAATGGCACTATGGCCATAGCCGCGACCATTAAGCCGATCACTTCCATGCACTGAGCTACTGATGGCCTTGGAATGGAATGAAGGACACGGCAAGCATTTAAAATCTTTGATAACCTGGACTCCGTCAGGTAAATCTTCATCTCTACAGAATCTATCAGAGTCCCTAGAAAAGGAACCCTTGTGAGTGGTAACAGAGAACTCTTTTCCAAGTTCACTTTCCATCCATGCGACCTCAGAAATGCAAGAACTATCTCTGTATGAGACTTTGCATTTTGAAAACTCGACGCTTGTATCAGAATGTCGTCTAGGTACGGAGCCACCGCTATGCCTCGCGGTCTGAGTACCGCCAGAAGTGAGCCCAGAACCTTTGTAAAAATTCTCGGGCCGTAGCTAACCCAAAGGGAAGAGCTACAAACTGGTAATGCCTGTCTAGAAAGGCAAACCTTAGGTACCGATAATGATCCTTGTGAATCGGTATGTGAAGGTAGGCATCCTTTAAGTCCACTGTGGTCATATACTGACCCTCTTGGATCATGGGTAGGATGGTTCGAATAGTTTCCATTTTTAATTAATGGAACTCTTAGGAACTTGTTTAAGATCTTTAAGTCCAAGATTGGTCTGAAGGTTCCCTCTTTTTTGGGAACCACGAACAGATTTGAGTAAAACCCTTGCCCTTGTTCCGTTCGCGGAACTGGGTGGATCACTCCCATTACTAAGAGGTCTTGCACACATTGTAGAAATGCTCTTTCTTTATTTGGTTCGTTGATAACCTTGACAGATGAAATCTCCCTTGTGGAGGAGAAGCTTTGAAGTCCAGAAGGTATCCCTGAGATATGATCTCCAACGTCCAGGGATCCTGGACATCTCTTGCCCAAGCCTGGGCGAAGAGAGAGAGTCTGCCCCCCACTAGATCCGTTTCCGGATAAGGAGCCCTTCCTTCATGCTGTCTTAGGGGCAGAAGTCGGCTTTCTGGCCTGCTTGCCCTTGTTCCAGGATTGGTTGCTTTTCCAACCCTGTCTGTAACGAGCAGTAGTTCCTTCCTGTTTTGGAGCGGAGGAAGTTGATGCTGCTCCTGCCTTGAAATTACGAAAGGCACGAAAATTAGACTGTTTGGCCTTTGATTTGGCCCTATCCTGAGGAAGGGAGTGACCCTTACCTCACGTAATGTCAGCAATAATTTCCTTCAAACCGGGCCCGAATAAGGTTTGCCCTTTGAAAGGAATATTAAGCAATTTAGATTTAGAAGTCACATCTGCTGACCAGGATTTAAGCCATAGCGCTCTGCACGCCTGGATGGCAAAACCGGAGTTCTTAGCCGTTAGTTTGGTTAAGTGCACAACGGCGTCCGAAACAAATGCATTAGCTAGCTTAAGTGCTTTAAGCTTGTTCATAATCTCATCCAATGGTGCTGTGCGAATGGCCTCTTCTAGAGACTCAAACCAGAAAGCCGCCGCAGCAGTGACGGGCGCAATGCATGCAAGGGGCTGTAATATAAAACCTTGTTGAACAAAGATTTTCTTAAGGTATCCTTCTAATTTTTTATCCATTGGATCTGAGAAAGCACAACTATCCTCCACCGGGATAGTGGTGCGTTTAGCTAAAGTAGAAACTGCTCCCTCCACCTTAGGGACCGTCTGCCATAAGTCTCGTGTGGTAGCGTCTATTGGGAACATTTTTCTAAATATCGGAGGAGGGGAAAAGGGCACACCGGGTCTATCCCACTCCTTGCTAATAATCTCTGTAAGCCTTTTAGGTATAGGAAAAACGTCAGTACACAGGCACCGCATAGTATTTATCCAGCCTACATAACTTCTCTGGGATCGCGACCGTGTCACAATCATTCAGAGCCGCTAACACCTCCCCCAGAAATACGCGGAGGTTCTCAAGCTTAAATTTAAAATTTGAAATTTCTGAATCCGGTCTCCCTGGATCAGATCCGTCACCCACAGAATGAAGCTCTCCGTCCTCATGTTCTGCAAATTGTGACGCAGTATCGGACATGGCTCTCGTGTCATCAGCGCGCTCTGTCCTTAACCCAGAGCTATCGCGCTTGCCTCTTAACTCAGGCAAATTAGATAATACTTCTTTCATAACATTAGCCATATCTTGTAAAGTGATTTGTAAGGGCCTTGATGTACTTGGCGCCACAACATCACGCACCTCCTGAGCGGGAGGCGCAGGTACTGACACGTGAGGAGAGTTAGGCGGCATAACTTCCCCCTCGATGTCTGGTGATAATTTCTTTACCGGTAAAGATTGACCTTTATTTAAAGTAATATCAATACAATTGGTACACATATTTCTATCGGGCTCCACATTGGCTTTTAAACATAATGAACAAGCAGATTCATCTGTATCAGACATGTTTAAACAGACTAGCAATGAGGCTAGCAAGCCTGGAAATTACTTTCAGAAAATTTTCCAGCAATGTAAAAAACGCTGCTGCGCTTTTAAAACACAAAAAGACAATTACAGTTGAAATAACAATGAACAAAATCAGTTATAGCAACCAAATTTTACATTAAATGTATGAAATCAGCAGAGGATTGCACCCACTAGTAACGGATGATTAACCCCTTAATACCCAAAAAAACGGATAAACAAATTAACAGTTTTTATCACAGTCAAACACACTGTCACAGGTCTGCTGTGACTGATTACCTCCCTCAAATATAAATTTTGAAGACCCCTGAGCTCTCCAGAGACGTCCTGGATCAAGGAGGAAGAAACAGGAAGACTATGATTGAATTTTAACTGCGCAACAAGGCGCTAACACAAAGCCCCTCCCAGTCATATTACACAGTGGGAGACCAGCTATAACGGTTTCTATGTAGAAATATATGTTTAGCCATGTGGAAAAATCATGCCCAAAGAGATTTATCACCAAGTACCTCACAAAACGATTAACATGCCAGTAAACGTTTTAAAAAACAACATTTCATATGTTGTGTAAAGTTATCACTAAGCCTGCTACCAGTCGCTTCTACTGCAGTTAAGGCTCATACATTATAACAGTATTACCAGTATTTTGTCAGTCAAAATCTATTCCATAGAAAATAACTCTACTGTGTATACATTTACCAGCCTGATACCAGTCACTACTACTGCATTGTAGGCTGTACTTACATCATATGGGTATCGGCAGTGTTTTCTTAGTCAATTCCATTCCTAGAAAATATTTTACTGCACATACCTCATTTGCAGGGGACCCGCATGCTATTCCCTTTTCTGAAGTTACCCCACTCCTCAGAATGTGCGAGAACAGCCAGTGGATCTTAGTTACGTCTGCTAAGATCATAGAAAACGCAGGCAGATTCTTCTTCCAATACTGCCTGAGAGAAAAAACAGCACACTCCGGTGCCATTTAAAATAACAAACTTTTGATTGAAGAATAACTAATTAAAAAACTCCTAACTCCTCTCACGACCTCCTTCTTTGTTGAGTCTTGCAAGAGAATGACTGGGTATGACATGTGAGGGGAGGAGCTATATAGCAGCTCTGCTTGGGTGATCCTCTTGCAACTTCCTGTTGGGAAGGAGAATATATCCCATAAGTAATGCATGACCCGTGGACTGACTACACTTAACAAGAGAAATAGGCCCCTCCCACTCATATTACAACAGTGGGAAACCTCAGTTAACTGTTTCTATGCAGAAATATACGTTAGCCATGTGGAAAAAATCATGCCCCAATAAGTCTTATCACCAAAGTACCTCACAAAAACGATTAACATGCCAGTAAACGTATAGCAGCTCTGCTTGGGTGATCCTCTTGCAACTTCCTGTTGGGAAGGAGATATAATCCCATAAGTAATGGATGACCCGTGGACTGAATACACTTAACAAGAGAAATACATTTTTAAGTTTAATGTCCCTGCAAGCAATTTTCTAATTTACTCCTATTATCAATGTGTCTTCATTCTCTTGCTATCTTTATTTTAAAAGCAGGAATGTAAAGTTTAGGTGCCGGCCCATTTTTGGTTCAGAACCTGGGTTATGCTTGCTTGTTGGTTTGCTAAATGTAGCCACTAATAAGCCAGCGCTATCCAGGGTGCTAAAGCGCTCGTTTTCAAACCTACCCTCAGGCCTCACCAACAGGCTAGATTTTCAGAATAACCTTGGATGAGAGCAGGTAAAATAACCATGTTTAATCAGCTGATTATTTCACCTGTGCTCTAGTTCAGAAATCCTCAAAATCTGACCTTTAAGGGAGGCCTGAGGACAGGTTTGAAAACCAGTAGTCTAAATCATGAAAGAAAAAGTTTGGGTTTCATATCCATTTAAACCTGAGCCTATACTATCACTACATACTGAGAGGGAAATGGAAATTCACCCAATAGTGATCTACCCGTTGGCACTTCACAAGATCTAATGGTAGATCCTGATTGACCTTTTTGGCACACCAGCACTAACTCCAGAATTTAGATGTGCTACTGGACACCTGCACCAGCACCGTCATGTCTGCAGATATGTGTATTTCTCAAGCAAACAATTAAAGGGATACTAAACCCAAAATTTTTCTTTCATGATTCAGATAGAGCATGCAGTTTTAAGCAACTTTCTAATTTACTCCTATAAATTTTTCTTCATTCTCATGCTACCTTTATTTGAACAAGCAAGAATGTAAGCTTAAGAGCCGGCCCATTTTTATTTCAGCACCTAGATAGCTCTTGCTGATTGGTTACTAAATGTAGCAAACCAATCAGCAAGCTCTACCAAGGTGTTGAACCAAAAATGGGCTGGCTCCATTCATGCTTTTTCAAATAGAGATAGCAAGAGAACGAAGAAAAAACAGAATTTATGTTTACCTGATAAATTTCTTTCTCCAACGGTGTGTCCGGTCCACGGCGTCATCCTTACTTGTGGGATATTCTCTTCCCCAACAGGAAATGGCAAAGAGCCCAGCAAAGCTGGTCACATGATCCCTCCTAGGCTCCGCCTACCCCAGTCATTCGACCGACGTTAAGGAGGAATATTTGCATAGGAGAAACCATATGGTACCGTGGTGACTGTAGTTAAAGAAAATAAATTATCAGACCTGATTAAAAAACCAGGGCGGGCCGTGGACCGGACACACCGTTGGAGAAAGAAATTTATCAGGTAAACATAAATTCTGTTTTCTCCAACATAGGTGTGTCCGGTCCACGGCGTCATCCTTACTTGTGGGAACCAATACCAAAGCTTTAGGACACGGATGAAGGGAGGGAGCAAATCAGGTCACCTAAATGGAAGGCACCACGGCTTGCAAAACCTTTCTCCCAAAAATAGCCTCAGAAGAAGCAAAAGTATCAAACTTGTAAAATTTGGTAAAAGTGTGCAGTGAAGACCAAGTCGCTGCCCTACATATCTGATCAACAGAAGCCTCGTTCTTGAAGGCCCATGTGGAAGCCACAGCCCTAGTGGAATGAGCTGTGATTCTTTCGGGAGGCTGCCGTCCGGCAGTCTCGTAAGCCAATCTGATGATGCTTTTAATCCAAAAAGAGAGAGAGGTAGAAGTTGCTTTTTGACCTCTCCTTTTACCTGAATAAACAACAAACAAGGAAGATGTTTGTCTAAAATCCTTTGTAGCATCTAAATAGAATTTTAGAGCGCGAACAACATCCAAATTGTGCAACAAACGTTCCTTCTTTGAAACTGGTTTTGGACACAGAGAAGGTACGATAATCTCCTGGTTAATGTTTTTGTTAGAAACAACTTTTGGAAGAAAACCAGGTTTAGTACGTAAAACCACCTTATCTGCATGGAACACCAGATAAGGAGGAGAACACTGCAGAGCAGATAATTCTGAGACTCTTCTAGCAGAAGAAATCGCAACTAAAAACAAAACTTTCCAAGATAATAACTTAATATCAACGGAATGTAAGGGTTCAAACGGAACCCCCTGAAGAACTGAAAGAACTAAATTGAGACTCCAAGGAGGAGTCAAAGGTTTGTAAACAGGCTTGATTCTAACCAGAGCCTGAACAAAGGCTTGAACATCTGGCACAGCTGCCAGCTTTTTGTGAAGTAATACCGACAAGGCCGAAATCTGTCCCTTCAGGGAACTAGCAGATAATCCTTTTTCCAATCCTTCTTGAAGGAAGGATAGAATCCTAGGAATCTTAACCTTGTCCCAAGGGAATCCTTTAGATTCACACCAACAGAAATATTTTTTCCAAATTTTGTGGTAAATCTTTCTAGTTACAGGCTTTCTGGCCTGAACAAGAGTATCGATAACAGAATCTGAGAATCCTCGCTTCGATAAAATCAAGCGTTCAATCTCCAAGCAGTCAGCTGGAGTGAAACCAGATTCGGATGTTCGAACGGACCCTGAACAAGAAGGTCTCGTCTCAAAGGTAGCTTCCAAGGTGGAGCCGATGACATATTCACCAGATCTGCATACCAAGTCCTGCGTGGCCACGCAGGAGCTATCAAGATCACCGACGCCCTCTCCTGATTGATCCTGGCTACCAGCCTGGGGATGAGAGGAAATGGCGGGAACACATAAGCTAGTTTGAAGGTCCAAGGTGCTACTAGTGCATCCACTAGAGCCGCCTTGGGATCCCTGGATCTGGCCCCGTAGCAAGGAACTTTGAAGTTCTGACGAGAGGCCATCAGATCCATGTCTGGAATGCCCCACAGGTGAGTGACTTGGGCAAAGATTTCCGGATGGAGTTCCCACTCCCCCGGATGCAATGTCTGACGACTCAGAAAATCCGCTTCCCAATTTTCCACTCCTGGGATGTGGATAGCAGACAGGTGGCAGGAGTGAGACTCCGCCCATAGAATGATTTTGGTCACTTCTTCCATCGCTAGGGAACTCATTGTTCCCCCCTGATGGTTGATGTACGCAACAGTTGTCATGTTGTCTGATTGAAACCGTATGAACTTGGTCCTCGCTAGCCGAGGCCAGGCCTTGAGAGCATTGAATATCGCTCTCAGTTCCAGAATATTTATCGGTAGAAGAGATTCTTCCCGAGACCAAAGACCCTGAGCTTTCAGGGATCCCCAGACCGCGCCCCAGCCCAACAGACTGGCGTCGGTCGTGACAATGACCCACTCTGGTCTGCGGAACGTCATCCCTTGAGACAGATTGTCCAGGGACAGCCACCAACGGAGTGAGTCTCTGGTCCTCTGATTTACTTGTATCTTCGGAGACAAGTCTGTATAGTCCCCATTCCACTGACTGAGCATGCACAGTTGTAATGGTCTTAGATGAATGCGCGCAAAAGGAACTATGTCCATCGCCGCTACCATCAACCCGATCACTTCCATGCACTGAGCTATGGAAGGAAGAGGAACGGAATGAAGTATCCGACAAGAGTCTAGAAGTTTTGTTTTTCTGGCCTCTGTAAGAAAGATCCTCATTTCTAAAGAGTCTATAATTGTTCCCAAGAAGGGAACCCTTGTTGACGGGGATAGAGAACTCTTTTCCACGTTCACTTTCCAGCCGTGAGATCTGAGAAAGGCCAGGACAATGTCCGTGTGAGCCTTTGCTTGAGGAAGGGACGACGCCTGAATCAGAATGTCGTCCAGGTAAGGTACTACTGCAATGCCCCTTGGTCTTAGCAACGCTAGAAGAGAGCCTAGTACCTTTGTGAAAATCCTTGGAGCAGTGGCTAATCCGAAAGGAAGCGCCACGAACTGGTAATGTTTGTCCAGGAATGCAAACCTTAGGAACCGATGATGTTCCTTGTGGATAGGAATATGTAGATACGCATCCTTTAAATCCACCGTGGTCATGAATTGACCCTCCTGGATGGAAGGAAGAATAGTTCGAATGGTTTCCATCTTGAAAGATGGAACCTTGAGAAACTTGTTTAAGATCTTGAGATCTAAGATTGGTCTGAACGTTCCCTCTTTTTTGGGAACTATGAACAGATTGGAGTAGAACCCCATCCCTTGTTCTCTTAGTGGAACAGGATGAATCACTCCCATTTTTAACAGGTCTTCTACACAATGTAAGAACGCCTGTCTTTTTATGTGGTCTGAAGACAACTGAGACCTGTGGAACCTCCCCCTTGGGGGAAGTCCCTTGAATTCCAGAAGATAACCCTGGGAGACTATTTCTAGCGCCCAAGGATCCAGAACATCTCTTGCCCAAGCCTGAGCGAAGAGAGAGAGTCTGCCCCCCACCAGATCCGGTCCCGGATCGGGGGCCAATATTTCATGCTGTCTTGGTAGCAGTGGCAGGCTTCTTGGCCTGCTTTCCCTTGTTCCAGCCTTGCATTGGTCTCCAAGCTGGCTTGGCTTGAGAAGTATTACCCTCTTGCTTAGAGGACGTAGCACTTTGGGCTGGTCCGTTTTTACGAAAGGGACGAAAAACAGAATTTATGTTTACCTGATAAATTTCTTTCTCCAACGGTGTGTCCGGTCCACGGCGTCATCCTTACTTGTGGGGATATTCTCTTCCCCAACAGGAAATGGCAAAGAGCCCAGCAAAGCTGGTCACATGATCCCTCCTAGGCTCCGCCTACCCCAGTCATTCGACCGACGTTAAGGAGGAATATTTGCATAGGAGAAACCATATGGTACCGTGGTGACTGTAGTTAAAGAAAATAAATTATCAGACCTGATTAAAAAACCAGGGCGGGCCGTGGACCGGACACACCGTTGGAGAAAGAAATTTATCAGGTAAACATAAATTCTGTTTTCTCCAACATAGGTGTGTCCGGTCCACGGCGTCATCCTTACTTGTGGGAACCAATACCAAAGCTTTAGGACACTGATGAAGGGAGGGAGCAAATCAGGTCACCTAAATGGAAGGCACCACGGCTTGCAAAACCTTTCTCCCAAAAATAGCCTCAGAAGAAGCAAAAGTATCAAACTTGTAAAATTTGGTAAAAGTGTGCAGTGAAGACCAAGTCGCTGCCCTACATATCTGATCAACAGAAGCCTCGTTCTTGAAGGCCCATGTGGAAGCCACAGCCCTAGTGGAATGAGCTGTGATTCTTTCGGGAGGCTGCCGTCCGGCAGTCTCGTAAGCCAATCTGATGATGCTTTTAATCCAAAAAGAGAGAGAGGTAGAAGTTGCTTTTTGACCTCTCCTTTTACCTGAATAAACAACAAACAAGGAAGATGTTTGTCTAAAATCCTTTGTAGCATCTAAATAGAATTTTAGAGCGCGAACAACATCCAAATTGTGCAACAAACGTTCCTTCTTTGAAACTGGTTTTGGACACAGAGAAGGTACGATAATCTCCTGGTTAATGTTTTTGTTAGAAACAACTTTTGGAAGAAAACCAGGTTTAGTACGTAAAACCACCTTATCTGCATGGAACACCAGATAAGGAGGAGAACACTGCAGAGCAGATAATTCTGAGACTCTTCTAGCAGAAGAAATCGCAACTAAAAACAAAACTTTCCAAGATAATAACTTAATATCAACGGAATGTAAGGGTTCAAACGGAACCCCCTGAAGAACTGAAAGAACTAAATTGAGACTCCAAGGAGGAGTCAAAGGTTTGTAAACAGGCTTGATTCTAACCAGAGCCTGAACAAAGGCTTGAACATCTGGCACAGCTGCCAGCTTTTTGTGAAGTAATACCGACAAGGCAGAAATCTGTCCCTTCAGGGAACTAGCAGATAATCCTTTTTCCAATCCTTCTTGAAGGAAGGATAGAATCCTAGGAATCTTAACCTTGTCCCAAGGGAATCCTTTAGATTCACACCAACAGATATATTTTTTCCAAATTTTGTGGTAAATCTTTCTAGTTACAGGCTTTCTGGCCTGAACAAGAGTATCGATAACAGAATCTGAGAATCCTCGCTTCGATAAAATCAAGCGTTCAATCTCCAAGCAGTCAGCTGGAGTGAAACCAGATTCGGATGTTCGAACGGACCCTGAACAAGAAGGTCTCGTCTCAAAGGTAGCTTCCAAGGTGGAGCCGATGACATATTCACCAGATCTGCATACCAAGTCCTGCGTGGCCACGCAGGAGCTATCAAGATCACCGACGCCCTCTCCTGATTGATCCTGGCTACCAGCCTGGGGATGAGAGGAAATGGCGGGAACACATAAGCTAGTTTGAAGGTCCAAGGTGCTACTAGTGCATCCACTAGAGCCGCCTTGGGATCCCTGGATCTGGCCCCGTAGCAAGGAACTTTGAAGTTCTGACGAGAGGCCATCAGATCCATGTCTGGAATGCCCCACAGGTGAGTGACTTGGGCAAAGATTTCCGGATGGAGTTCCCACTCCCCCGGATGCAATGTCTGACGACTCAGAAAATCCGCTTCCCAATTTTCCACTCCTGGGATGTGGATAGCAGACAGGTGGCAGGAGTGAGACTCCGCCCATAGAATGATTTTGGTCACTTCTTCCATCGCTAGGGAACTCCTTGTTCCCCCCTGATGGTTGATGTACGCAACAGCTGTCATGTTGTCTGATTGAAACCGTATGAACTTGGTCCTCGCTAGCCGAGGCCAGGCCTTGAGAGCATTGAATATCGCTCTTAGTTCCAGAATATTTATCGGTAGAAGAGATTCTTCCCGAGACCAAAGACCCTGAGCTTTCAGGGATCCCCAGACCGCGCCCCAGCCCATCAGACTGGCGTCGGTCGTGACAATGACCCACTCTGGTCTGCGGAACGTCATCCCTTGAGACAGATTGTCCAGGGACAGCCACCAACGGAGTGAGTCTCTGGTCCTCTGATTTACTTGTATCTTCAGAGACAAGTCTGTATAGTCCCCATTCCACTGACTGAGCATGCACAGTTGTAATGGTCTTAGATGAATGCGCGCAAAAGGAACTATGTCCATCGCCGCTACCATCAACCCGATCACTTCCATGCACTGAGCTATGGAAGGAAGAGGAACGGAATGAAGTATCCGACAAGAGTCTAGAAGTTTTGTTTTTCTGGCCTCTGTTAGAAAGATCCTCATTTCTAAAGAGTCTATAATTGTTCCCAAGAAGGGAACCCTTGTTGACGGGGATAGAGAACTCTTTTCCACGTTCACTTTCCAGCCGTGAGATCTGAGAAAGGCCAGGACAATGTCCGTGTGAGCCTTTGCTTGAGGAAGTGACGACGCTTGAATCAGAATGTCGTCCAGGTAAGGTACTACTGCAATGCCCCTTGGTCTTAGCACCGCTAGAAGGGAGCCTAGTACCTTTGTGAAAATCCTTGGAGCAGTGGCTAATCCGAAAGGAAGCGCCACGAACTGGTAATGTTTGTCCAGGAATGCAAACCTTAGGAACCGATGATGTTCCTTGTGGATAGGAATATGTAGATACGCATCCTTTAAATCCACCGTGGTCATAAATTGACCCTCCTGGATGGAAGGAAGAATAGTTCGAATGGTTTCCATCTTGAAAGATGGAACCTTGAGAAACTTGTTTAAGATCTTGAGATCTAAGATTGGTCTGAACGTTCCCTCTTTTTTGGGAACTATGAACAGATTGGAGTAGAACCCCATCCCTTGTTCTCTTAGTGGAACAGGATGAATCACTCCCATTTTTAACAGGTCTTCTACACAATGAAAGAACGCCTGTCTTTTTATGTGGTCTGAAGACAACTGAGACCTGTGGAACCTCCCCCTTGGGGGAAGTCCCTTGAATTCCAGAAGATAACCCTGGGAGACTATTTCTAGCGCCCAAGGATCCAGAACATCTCTTGCCCAAGCCTGAGCGAAGAGAGAGAGTCTGCCCCCCACCAGATCCGGTCCCGGATCGGGGGCCAATATTTCATGCTGTCTTGGTAGCAGTGGCAGGCTTCTTGGCCTGCTTTCCCTTGTTCCAGCCTTGCATTGGTCTCCAAGCTGGCTTGGCTTGAGAAGTATTACCCTCTTGCTTAGAGGACGTAGCACTTTGGGCTGGTCCGTTTTTACGAAAGGGACGAAAATTAGGTCTATTTTTCGCCTTGAAAGGCCGATCCTGAGGAAGGGCGTGGCCCTTACCCCCAGTGATATCCGAGATAATCTCTTTCAAGTCAGGGCCAAACAGCGTTTTCCCCTTGAAAGGAATGTTTAGTAGCTTGTTCTTGGAAGACGCGTCAGCCGACCAAGATTTCAACCAAAGCGCTCTGCGCGCCACAATAGCAAACCCAGAATTCTTAGCCGCTAACCTAGCCAATTGCAAAGTGGCGTCTAGGGTGAAAGAATTAGCCAATTTGAGAGCATTGATTCTGTCCATAATCTCCTCATAAGGAGGAGAATCACTATCGAGCGCCTTTATCAGTTCATCAAACCAGAAACATGCGGCTGTAGTGACAGGGACAATGCATGAAATTGGTTGTAGAAGGTAACCCTGCTGAACAAACATCTTTTTAAGCAAACCTTCTAATTTTTTATCCATAGGATCTTTGAAAGCGCAACTATCCTCTATGGGTATAGTGGTGCGTTTGTTTAAAGTAGAAACCGCTCCCTCGACCTTGGGGACTGTCTGCCATAAGTCCTTTCTGGGGTCGACCATAGGAAACAATTTTTTAAATATGGGGGGAGGGACGAAAGGAATACCGGGCCTTTCCCATTCTTTATTAACAATGTCCGCCACCCGCTTGGGTATAGGAAAAGCTTCTGGGAGCTCCGGCACCTCTAGGAACTTGTCCATTTTACATAGTTTCTCTGGGATGACCAACTTTTCACAATCATCCAGAGTGGATAACACCTCCTTAAGCAGAATGCGGAGATGTTCCAACTTAAATTTAAATGCAATTACATCAGGTTCAGCCTGTTGAGAAATGTTCCCTGAATCAGTAATTTCTCCCTCAGACAAAACCTCCCTGGCCCCCTCAGATTGGGTTAGGGGCCCTTCAGAGATATTAATATCAGCGTCGTCATGCTCTTCAGTAACTAAAACAGAGCAGCCACGCTCACGCTGACAAGGGTTCATTTTGGCTAAAATGTTTTTGACAGAATTATCCATTACAGCCGTTAATTGTTGCATAGTAAGCAGTATTGGCGCGCTAGATGTACTAGGGGCCTCCTGAGTGGGCAAGACTCGTGTAGACGAAGGAGGGAATGATGCAGTACCATGCTTACTCCCCTCACTTGAGGAATCATCTTGGGCATCATTGTCATTATCACATAAATCACATTTATTTAAATGAACAGGAATTCTGGCTTCCCCACATTCAGAACACAGTCTATCTGGTAGTTCAGACATGTTAAACAGGCATAAACTTGATAATAAAGTACAAAAAACGTTTTAAAATAAAACCGTTACTGTCACTTTAAATTTTAAACTGAACACACTTTATTACTGCAATTGCGAAAAAACATAAAGGAATTGTACAAAATTCACCAAATTTTCACCACAGTGTCTTAAAGCCTTAAAAGTATTGCACCCCAAATTTGGAAGCTTTAACCCTTAAAATAACGGAACCGGAGCCGTTTTAACACTTTAACCCCTTTACAGTCCCTGGTATCTGCTTTGCTGAGACCCAACCAAGCCCAAAGGGGAATACGATACCAAATGACGCCTTCAGAAAGTCTTTTCTAAGTATCAGAGCTCCTCTCACATGCGACTGCATGCCATGCCTCTCAAAAACAAGTGCGCCACACCGGCGCGAAAATGAGGCTCTGCTTATGCTTTGGGAAAGCCCCAGAGAAATAAGGTGTCTAATACAGTGCCTGCCGATATTATAATATCAATAAAACCCAGATAAAATGATTCCTCAAAGCTAAATATGTTTTAAAACTGAATCGATTTAGCCCAGAAAAGTCTACAATCTTAATAAGCCCTTGTGAAGCCCTTATTTACCATCGTAATAAACATGGCTTACCGGATCCCATAGGGAAAAATGACAGCTTCCAGCATTACATCGTCTTGTTAGAATGTGTCATACCTCAAGCAGCAAGAGACTGCACACTGTTCCCCCAACTGAAGTTAATTGCTCTCAACAGTCCTGTGTGGAACAGCCATGGATTTTAGTTACGGTGCTAAAATCATTTTCCTCATACAAACAGAAATCTTCATCTCTTTTCTGTTTCTGAGTAAATAGTACATACCAGCACTATTTTAAAATAACAAACTCTTGATTGAATAATAAAAACTACAGTTAAACACTAAAAAACTCTAAGCCATCTCCGTGGAGATGTTGCCTGTACAACGGCAAAGAGAATGACTGGGGTAGGCGGAGCCTAGGAGGGATCATGTGACCAGCTTTGCTGGGCTCTTTGCCATTTCCTGTTGGGGAAGAGAATATCCCCACAAGTAAGGATGACGCCGTGGACCGGACACACCTATGTTGGAGAAATTAGGTCTATTTTTCGCCTTGAAAGGCCGATCCTGAGGAAGGGCGTGGCCCTTACCCCCAGTGATATCCGAGATAATCTCTTTCAAGTCAGGGCCAAACAGCGTTTTCCCCTTGAAAGGAATGTTTAGTAGCTTGTTCTTGGAAGACGCGTCAGCCGACCAAGATTTCAACCAAAGCGCTCTGCGCGCCACAATAGCAAACCCAGAATTCTTAGCCGCTAACCTAGCCAATTGCAAAGTGGCGTCTAGGGTGAAAGAATTAGCCAATTTGAGAGCATTGATTCTGTCCATAATCTCCTCATAAGGAGGAGAATCACTATCGAGTGCCTTTATCAGTTCATCAAACCAGAAACATGCGGCTGTAGTGACAGGGACAATGCATGAAATTGGTTGTAGAAGGTAACCCTGCTGAACAAACATCTTTTTAAGCAAACCTTCTAATTTTTTATCCATAGGATCTTTGAAAGCACAACTATCCTCTATGGGTATAGTGGTGCGTTTGTTTAAAGTAGAGACCGCTCCCTCGACCTTGGGGACTGTCTGCCATAAGTCCTTTCTGGGGTCGACCATAGGAAACAATTTTTTAAATATGGGGGGAGGGACGAAAGGAATACCGGGCCTTTCCCATTCTTTATTAACAATGTCCGCCACCCGCTTGGGTATAGGAAAAGCTTCTGGGAGCTCCGGCACCTCTAGGAACTTGTCCATTTTACATAGTTTCTCTGGGATGACCAACTTTTCACAATCATCCAGAGTGGATAATACCTCCTTAAGCAGAATGCGGAGATGTTCCAACTTAAATTTAAATGCAATTACATCAGGTTCAGCCTGTTGAGAAATGTTCCCTGAATCAGTAATTTCTCCCTCAGACAAAACCTCCCTGGCCCCCTCAGATTGGGTTAGGGGCCCTTCAGAGATATTAATATCAGCGTCGTCATGCTCTTCAGTAACTAAAACAGAGCAGCCACGCTTACGCTGACAAGGGTTCATTTTGGCTAAAATGTTTTTGACAGAATTATCCATTACAGCCGTTAATTGTTGCATAGTAAGGAGTATTGGCGCGCTAGATGTACTAGGGGCCTCCTGAGTGGGCAAAACTCGTGTAGACGAAGGAGGGAATGATGCAGTACCATGCTTACTCCCCTCACTTGAGGAATCATTTTGGGCATCATTGTCATTGTCACATAAATCACATTTATTTAAATGAACAGGAATTCTGGCTTCCCCACATTCAGAACACAGTCTATCTGGTAGTTCAGACATGTTAAACAGGCATAAACTTGATAATAAAGTACAAAAAACGTTTTAAAATAAAACCGTTACTGTCACTTTAAATTTTAAACTGAACACACTTTATTACTGCAATTGCGAAAAAACATGAAGGAATTGTACAAAATTCACCAAATTTTCACCACAGTGTCTTAAAGCCTTAAAAGTATTGCACACCAAATTTGGAAGCTTTAACCCTTAAAATAACGGAACCGGAGCCGTTTTAACACTTTAACCCCTTTACAGTCCCTGGTATCTGCTTTGCTGAGACCCAACCAAACCCAAAGGGGAATACGATACCAAATGACGCCTTCAGAAAGTCTTTTCTAAGTATCAGAGCTCCTCTCACATGCGACTGCATGCCATGCCTCTCAAAAACAAGTGCGCCACACCGGCGCGAAAATGAGGCTCTGCTTATGCTTAGGGAAAGCCCCAGAGAAATAAGGTGTCTAATACAGTGCCTGCCGATATTATAATATCAATAAACCCAGATAAAATGATTCCTCAGGGCTAAATATGTTTTAAAACTGAATCGATTTAGCCCAGAAAAGTCTACAATCTTAATAAGCCCTTGTGAAGCCCTTATTTACCATCGTAATAAACATGGCTTACCGGATCCCTTAGGGAAAAAATGACAGCTTCCAGCATTACATCGTCTTGTTAGAATGTGTCATACCTCAAGCAGCAAGAGACTGCACACTGTTCCCCCAACTGAAGTTAATTGCTCTCAACAGTCCTGTGTGGAACAGCCATGGATTTTAGTTACGGTGCTAAAATCATTTTCCTCATACAAACAGAAATCTTCATCTCTTTTCTGTTTCTGAGTAAATAGTACATACCAGCACTATTTTAAAATAACAAACTCTTGATTGAATAATAAAAACTACAGTTAAACACTAAAAAACTCTAAGCCATCTCCGTGGAGATGTTGCCTGTACAACGGCAAAGAGAATGACTGGGGTAGGCGGAGCCTAGGAGGGATCATGTGACCAGCTTTGCTGGGCTCTTTGCCATTTCCTGTTGGGGAAGAGAATATCCCACAAGTAAGGATGACGCCGTGGACCGGACACACCTATGTTGGAGAAATAGATAATAGGAATAAATTGGAAAGTTGTTTAAAATTGCATGCTCTATCTGAATAGTGAAACAATAAAACTGGGTTTGTATCCCTTTAAGTGCTTCATTCCACTCATACCTCAACCATTTCAACTCATCTGAGACATTGTCAAATTCTGACTGTCCCCACATTAACTCCAACAGTTGGAGTTGACATTTCAGACCCTCACTTTTCTTTTGCCCTCATTATGAACCTACATTTAATTATATGACTTTCAGAATGGGTAATCAATAGACAGGCTTAGCATAGTCACATATAATGCAAGCAACACTAGACTAACAATCTACAAAGAAAAGTCTATGTACTTCACACATAGCTTAACCCCTTAATGACCACAGCACTTTTCCATTTTCTGTCCGTTTGGGACCAAGGCTATTTTTACATTTTTGCGGTGTTTGTGTTTAGCTGTAATTTTCCTCTTGCTCATTTACTGTACCCACACATATGATATACCGTTTTTCTCGCCATTAAATGGACTTTCTAAGGATACCATTACTTTCATCATATCTTATAATTTACTATAAAAAAAAAATATAAAATATGACTTTGACCCCCAAAATCTGTTAAATATCTACAACCACCAAAAAACACCCATGCTAAATAGTTTCTGAATTTTGTCCTGAGTTTAGAAATACCCAATGTTTACATGTTCTTTGCTTTTTTTGCAAGTTATAGGGCCATAAATACAAGTAGCACTTTGCTATTTCCAAACCATTTTTTTTTTTTCTCAAAATTAGCGCTAGTTACATTAGAACACTAATATCTTTCAGGAATCCCTGAATATCCCATGACATGTATATATTTTTTTTTAGTAGACATCCCAAAGTATTGATCTAGGCCAATTTTGGTATATTTCATACCACCATTTCACCGCCAAATGCGACCAAATACAAAAAATCGTTCACTTTTTCACAAACTTTCGGTTTCTCACTGAAATTATTTACAAACAGCTTGTGCAATTATGGCATAAATGGTTGTAAATTCTTCTCTGGGATCCCCTTTGTTCAGAAATAGCAGACATATATGGCTTTGGCGTTGCTTTTTGCTAATTAGAAGGCCGCTAAATGCCACTGCGCACCACACGTGTATTATGCCCAGCAGTTAAGGGGTTAATTAGGGAGCTTTTAGGGAGCTTGTAGGGTTAATTTTAGCTTTAGTGGAGTGTAGTAGACGACCCCAAGTATTGATCTAGGCCCATTTTGGTATATTTCATGCCACCATTTCACCGCCAAATGCAATCAAATTAAAAAAAACGTTAAATTTTTCAAAATTTTAGGTTTCTCACTGAAATCAATTACAAACAGCTTGTGCAATTATGGCACAAATGGTTGTAAATGCTTCTCTGGGATCCCCTTTGTTCAGAAATAGCAGCCATATATGGCTTTGGCGTTGCTTTCTGGTAATTAGAAGGCCGCTAAATGCTGCTGCGCCTCACATGTGTATTATGGCTAGCAGTGAAGGGGTTAATTAGGGAGTTTGTAGGGAGCTTGCAGGGTTAATTTTAGCTTTAGTGTAGAGATCAGCCTCCCACCTGACACATCCCACCCCCTGATCCCTCCCAAACAGCTCCTTCCCTCCCCCACCCCACAATTGTCCCCGCCATCTTAAGTACTGGCAGAAAGTCTGCCAGTACTAAAATAAAAGGGTATGTAAAAGTAATAAAAAAAAATGTTTAGCATATTTACATATGCTACTGTGTAGGATCCCCCCCTTAGCCCCCAACCTCCCTGATCCCCCCCAAAACTGCTCTGTAACCCTCCCCTCTGCCTTATTGGGGGCCATCTTGGGTACTGGCAGCTGTCTGCCAGTACCCAGTTTGCAAAACAATATGTTTTTTTTTTATTTTTTGCCCAGTTTTTCTGTAGTGTAGCTTCCCCCTCCCCACAGACCAACCCCACCACCTAACTGATTGTTTTTTTTTAATCTGATTTGTTTATTTTTACTATTTTTTTTTTCATTTTCCTACACTTTTTTTTCTGTGTGTAGCGGTTCCCACCCGCTCCCTCCCCGTGCACGTGTACGCGTCAGTGCGCGCGCCTCCTGGCATCCCCGCCCACGATCCCACCCCCCTCCACATCACGAGGGCCATCGATGGCAGCCACCCGCCTCCCGGTCCGGCTCCCACCCACCAACGCAGTAAGCCACCGATCTCCGGTGCAGAGAGGGCCACAGAGTGGCTCTCTCTGCACCGGATGGCTTAAAAAGGTTATTGCAGGATGCCTCCATATCAAGGCATCACTGCAATAACCGGAAAGCAGCTGGAAGCGAGCAGGATCGATTCCAGCTGCTTTCCACACCAAGGACGTGCAGGGTACGTCCTCAGGCGTTAACTGCCTTTTTTTTTTGAGGACGTACCCTGCACGTCCTCGGTCATTATGGGGTTAAAGGGACAGTCAAGTCCAAAAATAAAACTTTCATGATTCAGATTGGGTATGTAATTTTAAACAACTTTCCAATTTACTTTTATCACCAATTTTGCTTTGTTCTCTTGGCATTCTTAGTTGAAAGCTAAACCTAGGAGGTTCATATGCCAATTTCTTAGACCTTGAAGGTGAATGCATTTTGAAAGTTTTTCACCACTAGAGGGCATTAGTTCATGTGTTTCATATAGATAACATTGAGCTCATGCTCGTGAATTTACCATGGAGACGGCTCCGATTGGCTAAAATGCAAGTCTGTCAAAAGAACTGAAATAAGGGGGCAGTCTGCTGAGGCTTAGATACAAGGTTATTACAGAGGTAAAACGTGTATAATTATAACTGTGTTGGTTATGCAAAACAGGGGAATTGGTTTAAAACAACGAAAATTCAGATGTTGACTGTCCCTTTAAAAAAATCTGTACACTGGAAGTCAATTCATATTTTTATACTTTGGACCCCACTTTATGCACCTTTTGTATTCCTTTTTTTACTGGAAGTGACTGATGATCCAGGAATCAACAACCTGGGAATTTCAGCAACTCTTCACACCAAGGGTTATCAATTGCTATATCTTAGATGTGTGATCTCTAGACACATTATAAATTCAGATGGTGCTTGGGTTAAATACTTTATATACAGAGGCGACTAGCAATACTTTTTACAATAAGAGGGAGTAGCAAGTTTCTATAAAAGTTCATTTTTGTTTTCTACATCCCAGAAAATGATGGGTCCATTGTTATTTGCTCAGACTTCCTGTACAGTAGTTACTACTTCATTTACTAAAACAGCTGCATTTAATGAGACATAAAAGTAAAAGCTGAAATGCACAACTGTATTTTGGCTTCAAACAAAAGCATTTTCTCCAACAGATATGTTTTACTAGAAGCACTTTTGTTATCACTGTTAGTTTTTACTGTCAAAAAAGCATACATACATATGCCCTACATATATACCACTATGTCTGCTCAGAGTGCCAGGGTGGCATTTTATCAGGGATCGCTTAACTTAAAACACAAACACCACCAACAGCTCTCTGAGCAGGTACAGTGTTTGAATTTTGAATGCAGAAGCATCGGGCATATGTACATATGCACAGTAAAACTGATCACCAAGTTATTAATCCCGCCTGCATCTACTCCGTTCAAATCAGAAGCTATGGCACAAGCAGTTGGATCAACGTTTAAGTAGTCTGCACCTATAAAACAGAAATCAACCAACACACAGATTGTGTTTTGTTCCACATATAGTCTAAATTTGTGCACAGCTGTATCTCAACAAAGTTCACAAGAGATTACTTTGTATTAGTTGCGCGAAACGCGTCAGTCTGCCTTGTGTTCCACCATGTCTGCCTAGGTAAGTGTTTCAATAAATATTGAACCTTTTTTTTGAGACCCGTTGTGCAGCCGTATCGTTTTTGTTGATTACACTGTATTACCATGCAACAATTCAATAAATTATGATACACGAAACATAATAAAACCTAACTGGGTAAAAACTGTGCATATAATTCACTGGGATGTGAAAACTATTTGTGCCAAGTAATTTTTTGGCAGAATTAACGGCTGTAAATGTATCAGGACCACTAAATACAGTAGAATTACATAATTAACAAGTACATAAAAAAACAATGCAATAGCATTTACTCCGAATTTCAAATAAGCAGTAGATTTATTTTTTTTCTGACTCATTTATGTTTTCTTCCATTTTCCGCCCCCCTGTATCAGCCAATCATAGACTAGTATACATGTACCTGTGAGCTTGTGCACATGCTCAGTAGGGTCTTGATCCCCAGAAAGTGTGAATATAAAAAAACTGTGCAAAATTTGATAATGGAAGTAAATTGGAAAGGGTCTTAAAACTGCATGTTCTATCTGAATCATAAAAGTTTATTTGGACTTGAGTGTTTCTTTAATCTCACAGAACATAGCAGTACAAGCCAAGCTATTCCTTTCAAGCCTTCCATTTGTATAACCTAGCGAGTGAGGGTGTACAACTATATTGTTGTAGAAGACTGGACTAGGGAGAATTAAGAAAGGCAGATTAATTATCTTCTAGACTGGCAAATGTGGGCAATAAGATTATGCACATATATTTAAAGGGACACTGAACCCAATTTTTTTCTTTCGGGATTCAGATAAAGCATTCAATTTTAAGCAACTTTCTAATTTACTCCTATTTTTATTCGTTCTCTTGGTATCTTTGTTTGAAAAAGAAGGCATGTAAGAGTTGTTCCTGTCAGTAATTAAATAAAAGATTTCTTGCCTGGAGGCTCACTGGTTTGTTCACGCTTTGAATCTAAGATAAGGAGCCAGCCAATTTTTGGTTCAGACTCTGGACAGCACTTGTTTATTGGTGGGTGAATTTATCCACCAATCAGCAAGAACAACCCAGGTTGTTCACCAAAAATGGGCGGGCATCTAAATTTACATTTTTGTTTTTCAAATAAAGATACCAAGAGAATGAAGAAAATTTGATAATAGGAGTAAATTAGAAAGTTGCTTAAAATTGCATGCTCTATCTGAATCACGAAATAAAAAAATTGGGTTCTGTGTCCCTTAAGTTTAAAATGTGTCACACAAAAAAAACCTACTAATTTTTAGTTCACTGTGCTGTTGCAGTGTCCCTTTAAGAGATTTTGAAAAAATGGCATGCTATATCATTATTTTAATATATTATATATATATATATATATATATATATATATATATATAATTTTTTTTATAAATCACTAACATATTCCATATCTCTATGACAAGAGGTACAATGATTACATGAGAAAGGCAATAATGGAATAGAACATTGCCCTTGAGCTGGCATCTGTGATGTGTACCCCCTTTATGAAAGACATTCTACAGGACAGGTGAGCTCATAAGTTTTAACTTATTGACTAATTCATAGCTCTGTGCCAACCTGGTTTAGATAATGTTTTGTAAATCAAGGAACAGCCTTTCACAACCATTTAGAGATGTTGTGCCTATAAAGCTGAAGCTTATTCCTTTATGGATTATTAACCATTTAAAAGAAAAGGCCCACAACAGAGAACCAGCCTGTAAGACCTGCCTATTCTAAATAAATAAACATTACTTACATGCTGACTGACCACAACAAGATAATGTGTTGATCCATGGTCTGTGTGGTTTCTTTTAAGATATATCCTTGACTTTGCTCTAATCCTCTTAAAGATAAGGTGATCTCTGCTAACTTGCGCTGTAAGAATTGCCTTTACTACATACGCATCTCCTGCTTCCCTTTTTGTTTATTTCAATTGCAATGTCTGTTTGTTTGTTGTTTTTTTTTGGGGGGGTTATAATATATATATATATATATATATATATATATATATATATATATATATATATACATATATATATATACACACACATATTTTATTTTTATTTTTTTTATTATTATTATTTTACTTTCACCAACTGGTAAAACAAAACTGGAGAAACCAGCAGTTTCCCAATATTCATATCTCGGAGAGCTCATGTGTCACCTTTTTACATAATGTATTCACTGATCAATCAAAAGCAGAACATAAAATATTATTATAGCAGCAATCAATGCACGTCTGGTTTGTTTGGTGCTGAAGCAGATAGTTACATTACCTGCTTTGCCCTAGAAAGAACAATACGTTTATTCAAAAATGTCAAACTTGGTTGACTTAAAAACTTTCTGAAGCTCTGTATAAAGTGAGTTAAAAGCCATTCTAGTTCTATATACATATATATATATATATATATAAAAACACACCTAATTTGTTAGAACATTTCATTTTCAAGCAAAATCTTTTTTACAATGAGTTTCACTCATTCCACGGGTCAGGAAATGTAGCATATTCAAGTAGCTGTGCTACTTTGATTGAAAGCTATAATGCTTTATCATTCCTTTAAATTAAATGCACATACCAGACTTTCATTTCTGTACATTTAAACTTTCAGAAGCTGAGATATGTTTATAGCTGTGGTCAACTAATTTACTTCAAATATTGAGGAGCCAGCCATTCATTTTTTGGGGTACCTGAGAAATTTCACATGCAAGATAACTTTCAAAATCCGAGGCACAATTTTAAGGCTATGGCTACTTGTCTCCTAAGATATCTCAAGTTATATTTTACTACTCAACATCATAGGTGCAAATGAACTTCATAAACACCTTGCAGGTATATGTGGTGAAACACAAAGATACTGAACGCGGTCATCCTCTCCTTCCTTTGTTGCGTCTCGCTGCTGTAGCTTGGACTTTGTACCCCCCGGTGTACAAATCAGATCTACAGTAAACAGAGTGCGAGAGAGACAGACTAATCTAACAGTGCAGTTAAATAGTAAAACACAAAGCCTCATGTGAAAGTGCAAGCCCAAGACAAATGAGGTGCCTTTGTATAACTGTGATCTGATGGTGCAGTGCTGAAAAGTTACATGGTCTGCAGGCAAACTAGTGCTAAAAACATATTTAGTATGTAAAGTTTGCACAATAAGTGGCCTATTAAAAACAAAAAAAAGTTTGGGGCCAAAAAAATTGAATTCCAATAGGGGGGATTCCTAGGTTTTCACTTCTGGCTTCTAAATATTTAGATTATTCTATATAATTATATGTGAAACATCCTCACTTAAAACGAATATTCCTACTAATATTATTGTTGGTTCCTAAAGTTTGTTAATAAAAAATAAAAAAAAAAAAAAAAAAAAAAAAGAAGAAGGAGGAGGAGAGATCCACAGAAACATCCCACCGATTTTCAGTATCCCTGAATAAAATGTAGTAAATGAGGTTCAGGAATGATTAAATGTGTCTACTTATCATCTGTAACTTTACTTGGTACTGAAAGAAGGTCTTGACTGTTAAACTTTTGCAGAAGTAATTTTTTTTAATGATATTTATACATTATATTCAGTAGTTTGTATTTATTACAATGGTTCCACAGTAGATTATTTTCTTTGCCAAATCAAAAAAGGTTTAAAATGCATGCAACTTAAAGGGACAGTCAACATTTTTGTTGTTTACAAAGAAAGATAATCCCTTTATTACCCATTGCCCAGTTTTGCATAACCAACACTGTTATAGAAATACACTTTTTACCCCTGTAATTACCTTCTATGGCTCTGCAAACTGCCCCTTATTTCAGTTCTTTTGACAGACTTGCATTTTAGCCAATCAGTGCCCACTCCAGGGTAACTTCATGTGCATGAGCTTAATTTTATCTATATGGTACACATTAACTAATGTCCTCTAGTGGTCAAAATGCATTCAGATTGGAGACAGTCTTCAAGGTCTAAGAAATTAGCATATGAACCTCATAGGTTTAGCTTTCAACTAAGACAAAGCAAAATTGGTAATAAAAGTAAATTGAAAAGTTGTTTAAAATTACATGTCATATTTAAATCATGAAAGTTATTTTTTGGACTTGACTGTCGCTTTAAAAAAAGCAACAACTTACCAACGCATTTCGCTAGAATCTACATATGGCTCTTTTGAGGCTGTGTGATTAAAATGTATACACAAGGTGCTAAGCCAGAAATCAAACATCTGGAGTTTTGCAGTAGGGGGCCTATCTTTGTAAACATGTACTACTAAACAAAAAAAAAAAAGGAGATATATTTTTAGGAATACCACAATCCTTTTTAGTTAAACAAAGACACAGTTAGATCCCATGTTAGCTCCTGTATAGAATGCTCAAGATATGTTTTCTTCTAACAGGTGCCAGGCTCTAAACTGTGAGCAAGCAATAGCACAAACTGTTTGCCCAGTGGTGTTCAAGTACTCTCAGGCTGAAGTATAAGTTGGTACAAAAAGTATCACCTCCCACAAAAAGCACAGTCCAGCTCCATAAAGTATTTAGCAGAAAGCAAAATAAAAATAAGTCTTGACGTTCTCTGTGAAACATACAAAACAGAAGAAAACAGAAGTCAATTTATTTACTCTGCAAAGTATATTGGCTTTGATTAGATCATACATAACAGTAATACAACAACTTCTATTGCATTTGCCTGTAACCACAATTTAAGTAGCAAACTGCTGCTTCCTAACCTCTCCCTCACCTCAGAGGTGGCAAATTAAAACCAACATAGACAGACTTGGATGATTAAAAGACCTGCTGTTGTGCTATTGGTTGCGACAGAGCAGGATTTTAGATTTCACCTGGCAGCATTTTAGGTTTCACAAGAGCAGAGGGCAGGATATTAGATTTGGCCAGAGGTTGCAACTGCAATTTAAGAAGTGGACTTTTAGTTTTTACCAGGCAATGCTGCATCGCCAGTGGCAATTGGTCACAGTTTCCATTGCTGGGAACTTGTCCGCCCATAATTTCCTAAATATAGCTAAAAGACTTGGGTTCTAGAAGGAATTAAATATAGGTAAGTTATTAGAGATTTTAACCAGAATGACAACAACAAGTAGTAAACTGTATGAAAAACTTACTTTAGTAGCACTACCCTAACCTAGCACCTCTTAAAGGGACATGAAACTTACAACATACAACTTTAAACAACTTTCCAATTTACTTCAATTGTCTAATTTGCTTTGTTCTCTAGGTATCCTTTGTTCAAAATAAAACCTAGGTAGGCTCAGGAGATGGGAGGAAACTGCTGATTGGTGACTGCACATATATAACTTATCATTGGCTTACCGTGTTCAACTAGCTCCCAGAAGTGCATTTAGGGTTGCTGCCCGTCAGGGAATAACCTGGACAGTTTTGGTGGCTGACTCTGACGCTAAGAGAATGCATGAGAGACTGTTTGTTAGAGTGCATGTGAGAGAAAGAGTGTGAATATCTATGTGCGAGTTTTGTTTATGTGCTATTATACATAGTGTGTGTAAAAAAAAAAAAAGGTTGCTGTGCTGTGCACGGTACAAGATTGTTTGGATTTGGCACTGAACTTAATGTGGCATCCCTAATTGCATTGCTGCTCCTTAATAAAGGATACTAACAGAATGAAACATACTTAATAATAGAAATAAATTGGAAAGTTGTATGCTCTATATGAATCATGAAAGAAAAATTTTGAGTTTCATGTTACTTAAAGAGACAGTCTTGTCAAAATTAAACGTTTGTGATTCAGATAGGGCATGCAATTTTAAAGAGACAGTCTACACCAGAATTTTTATTGTTTAAAAGATAGATAATCCCTTTATTACCCATTTCCCAGTTTTGCATAACTAACAGTTATATTAATACACTGAATACACATGAAGCAGACTCCTGTTGCGAAAAGCAAATAAAAAAAGCAAGTGATAAGACGCTGTCTGTAGTGGCTTAGAAACAGGCAGAAATTTAGAGGTTTCAATTGTTATAAAGTATATAAATATAACAATGTTGGTGGGTAGTAAAGGCGTTGTCTATCTTTTTAAGCAATTACAATTTTGGTGTAGACTGTCCCTTTTAACAACTTTCCAATTTACTTTTATCATCAAATATGCTTTGTTCTCTTGGTATTCTTAGTTGAAAGCAGCTAAACCTAGATAGGCTCAAATAGTAATTTCTAAGCACTTGAAGGCTGCATCTGAATGCATTTGACAGTTTTTCACAGCTAGAAGGCATTAGCTGATGTGTACCATATAGATAACAGTGTGCACACTCCCGTGGTGTTAGCTAGGAGTCAGCATTGATTGGCTAAAATACAAGTCTGTCAAAAGAACTGAAATAAGGGGGCAGTCTGCAGAGTCTCAGATACAAGGTAATCACAGAGGTAAAAAGTATATTAATTTAACTGTGTTGGTTATGCAAAACTGGGGAATGGGTAATAAGGGATTATCTATCTTTTTAAATAATACAAATTCTGGAGTAGACTGTCATTTTAATCTTGCAGCAACTCGGCATCAAACCACATACATAAGACATTACAAAATAAAAACTATCAGTAACAGTTTTACCTATTTTTATAAGGGTGGTATTTAAAAATGATTTATTGAAAAGAAGAAGAAAAAAAAAAAAAAAAAAAAAAAAAAAAAAAAAAAGGTTTACATTTAACCCATTTGCTTTTTAAAAGAAAAAATAGGACATCGCGAGTTTGTTTTCTAGATTGCTTTAATATAGCCTGTTGAGAAAGGCTCCATGAATATAAATTCAGTCCTAAAATAGTTACTTTGCATAACATTTGCATCAGTCTCACACAAGTTGTTGCTGCATTTGTAGATATCTTCCACCCATAGGAAAGTTATTTTTCACAAACACATTTTCATTTTTTCCCCTTAAATGTGTCTCTGGAGTATGGTACACCGTTAGGCCAGTCGGTGCTGCACATAATGGTACTGTTGTTTCTGGTCCTTGCACTTATACACAAGTGTTCTGGTTGCAGCTTACATGAAGCACTACCACAAACTAGGTGGTCTAAAATTTTCAGCTGGATCCTGACATTATTATACCATAAAAAGAAAAAATGTTAATGCTCAACCTCAGAATAAAAAAAAAAGCATGCTATAAAAAAGAAAATATTATTGTTAATATGCACATGACTGAATTCAACTCCACTACAACAGTAAATTCAAAAATACATTTTCATGATTCAGATATAACAGTCAGAAACAACTCTAATTTACTTTGTTGTATTGGAATTATTTGCTTAAATGACTACCTTGGTAGGTTCAAGAGCAGCAATGCACTTTTAGCTGCCAATTGCTGACTGCCCATATATGCCTCTTGTTATTAGCTTGCCTGATGTGCTCAGCTAGCTCACAGTAGCTAATTGATGCTCCTTCAACAAAGGTCTAACAAGAGAATGGAGCAAATTTAGTATAAGAAGTTAATTGGAATGGTGTTTAAAATTGTATGTTCTATCTGAATTATGAAAAACATTTTGGGCGCCATTTAAGAAGCTGCTTCTTATCCCACTTTGCCAACTGAAAAGTGGCCGAACTGAATCCCCCCCCTCCCATCCTTTTCCGTCCAAGGTGATTGACAGCCCCTGCTTCAGTGCCAGCTCAATCATGGGACAAAGTGGGTCATTTCAGTGCCTGAGATGTTATTGTGAAAACCAGGCAGACAGCTCCTGTCTTCAATCATTGTAAGAAGGAGATAACAGCTCTGCAGAACGCTGCGGCTGTTTTACTGTTTGTCTGTCTGAGTTATCGGAGTTTGTGACATTTACATACCATCAACTCCTCCCTCTACTCCTCTAGTGTGTTTTTTATCACTGCAAGTTACGGTCAGGTGGATGGTTGAGGAGAGGAAGGGGTCATGCTCTGGTAACTGAGTTCTGCGATTTATTATAGTATGCAGCACCACGCTTTTTTAGCTACACGCTCCGCCCCTCCCCGTGGTGACTACATATTGAGAAGACTCAGACTAGTCCCTTGCAGCACTAGCAAAAACAAGGTAGGGTGGCCTGCTCTCCAGCAAATATTTCATGTGGACGATCAAGGCCGTCTTTAATATTGACTGGATCCTGGGCAAACATTTTCTTGCCCCCCCCTCCTCCATGCAATTTCGCTCTCCACCCCAACATTCCAAAAAACAACTAAATCAATTTATTTTATAAACATTTTTTTTTTTTAATTATTAGCCCAGCAGTGGATCATCTGCATATGCCTACAGTCAAAGAGATTATATATATATATATATATATATATATATATATATATATATATATATATATATATATATATATATATTCTATCCTATATTATAAAAGGCCAAGTGTTTTTGTCCGAAGCTGTCATGCGCAGTAGAGACAGCATGAGGACAAACACACCTGGCCATTTGCAGCTGGTAGTCAAGGGTACTTTTGCGTATTTACGTGATTCCGCAAGCCTTATCAAGACTTTAACCTCATTTGACCTTTTACAGGAGGGCAACATACTGGTCACCATGGACGTAGACAGCCTGTACACCTCCATCCCTCACGATGGGGGGTGCGGGCTGTCAGGTCCATGGTGACCGGATCTAATCGGTACAGTGGTCCCCCTATTGAATTTTTACTTGAGCTTTTACAAATATGCCTTGAGAAAAATTACTTTAAATTTGAAAAAGACTTCTATCTGCAGATCTCAGGGACCACTACAGGGTCAAATATGGCACCCACATAAGCCAACCTCTATATGTCCTGGTACGAACAATATATCATGAGACCCCAGGACATGGTGGAGGTTGTCTATTATACCAGGTACATAGATGATGTTTTTCTCATCTGGCGAGGTACCACTGAGGATCTCATTTTGTGGGTTGATAGCCTCAATAATCTGACATTACCAATAAACTTTAAAATTGAGTTTGATATTAATATGGTCCACTTTCTGGATCTTAAAATCTTTAAAGTTGTGAATGAAGGGGTATGTAGGTTTGGTACTTCCTTATATACCAAACCTACAGACCG